>NC_079218.1:1107327-1407327 GCF_029633865.1 Lampris incognitus | reverse complement strand
ACACTCACTGTTAGACACGCCACCACTACAGGGGATGGAGTGGGGAAAAGAGAAAAAAAATAATAGCTGGGCTCTGAAGTCAGCACAGCTCGAGAGCCGTAGAAATTAAGACAGAAATTATGAAACAAACAATTTCAACTGCAACTTAAAACTCAAGTGTTCCACCCCCTGCGATTACCCCTTGGTAATTCTATGTTTCCTATTTTACTGCCCACTATGAGCTGCTTGCATGCTTATTAGTGAAATATGCCCCTTTTGAGGGGGGGGGTTCCCCCCTTTGTCTCCCCAATTACACCCGGCCAATTACCCCACTCTTCTGAGCCGTCCCGGTCGCTGCTCCACCCCACCCCCTCTGCTAATCCGGGGAGGGCTGCAGACTACCACATGCCTCCTCTCATACATGTGGAGTCACCAGCCACTTCTTTTCACCTGACAGTGAGGAGTTTCACCAGGGGGACGTAGCACGTGGGAGGATCACGCTATTCCCCCCAATTCCCCCTCCCCCCGAACAGGCGCCCCGACCAACCAGAGGAGGTGCTAGTGCAGCGACCAGGACACAAACCCAAATCCGGCATCCCAGCCACAGACACGGCCAACTGTGTCTGTAGGGACGCCCGACCAAGCTGGAGGCAACACGGGGGATTCGAACTGGTGATCCCCGTGTTGCAAATATGCCCTTTTCAGTTTCATGCTTACTGAACACATATGGAGTAAGGTGGTATGTCTACTGGATCCCTCTTTCACAGGAACACTGCTGGCACTGGGAAGCAGTGTGAAGAGCAGATGCAGAGTGCAGGGCGATATGCTCAGCAGTGAGTCACAGCTGAAGAAGAATTCCTCCTTTCTTTTTCTATTGTGATCACATGCATATGAAAAGCTGAAATAAAAGGGTTATCAACACTACTTATTTTGTGATTTTTGTTTGTTTTTGTCTCACCTCTCTGTTTTGACAAAGTAAATATAGCTTTTATTTCCCCTCTTGTTCCGCTTCTCCTTCATTCTTACACGGTTAATGGAAATAGAAGGGACATTGATGAGCTTTCGCTTCAACAAAAGTAGAAATCCTTACAGTTCTGGAAAGAGATGGCTCACTCCAGGTGCTCGGCACTTATCAGATGTCTGGCCTCTTCCTTGGGACCAGACGGGCAGAAAACAATACAAAAATAAAGGAAGACCATTTTTGATTTTTGATTTTGATCTGGTGGCCTGTCCAGGGTGTCTCCCCGCCCGCTGCCCAATGACTGCTGGGATAGATCCAGCATCCCCATGACCCTGAGAGCAGGATAAGCGGTTTGAATAATGGATGAATGGATATACTTTAATGTTCCCCGTAGGGAAATTCCTCTCTGCATTTAAGCCCTCCTAGCTGTGTAGCTAGGAGCACTGGGCAGCTGCCGTGCAGCACCCAGGGACCAACTCTCGATCAGGGGCACAGACAGGAGTATTAACCCTAACATGCACGTGTTTGATGGTGGGGGAAACCGGAACACCGAGAGAAAACCCACTGTAGACGTGGGGAGAACACACAAACTCCACACAGAGGACCACCCCTAGATTGGACAACCCCGGGGTTCAAACCCAAGACCTTGGTGCTGTGGGGTGACAGCACTAACCACTGCGCCGCCCATTTCTACATGTCTTCGGTGAAAACACAGCCTCACACCACCGAATGCAAATTCATTAAGTCTTTACTTTCATATACCCTTTCACGCTGGCCAAAACCCCGCCAACATCTGCCTTTGGTGGTGAATGTTACATTGACCAAAGGCGGCGTTAGTGGGGTTTTTGGCCAGTGTGAAAACGCCATTAACAGTAGTGCTCCACATCTGTGACACTATGTATCCACATTTTTTTTTTCAACTTGGCAACATTGTCATGCAAAGTGCGATTTAACTCTTGGAATTCAGCATCACACAAAACCGGAATAATACTTCTGCAAAATAAGTGTAACACCCATTATCATCTTAAGGGACATCTATGGTGCCTTCTCTTTATAACCATTCTTTTATTCCAAGTATATGGCTGCCACTGTTTGCATGCTGCTCTTCGCCTTTTGGGTTTCCAAGACAACCTTGCAGTGGATCTGATGAAATTTGCATCCTCTTTGGCAGAAATACTCAAACATACACTCCAACTGATGGCTTCCTCTACTGAACACAAAACCCACTAACACAAACAATGCATACAGTGCACGCATGTACGTACGCTACACGCATGCACACACACACACACACACACACACACACACACACACACACAGTCACAATGCAGAGCTGCTTTCTTTGTGCTTACGTAATGGGTGGGTGGAGTGGGCTTGCACTGATCATGCTTGTGTAGCTTCTCCCCTTCGGAAAGCCATTTATTCCAGCTGCAGCCCCTCCCTACCGCTAGCCCTCCTCCGCAGTCAGTGACTAAGGTGCCAGCTAATCCTATCTGTCCATACACACACAAGCTACCACTTACTGGTAATAAATCACTGCTTCTGTGGCTCTCACTTCCCAGGAGGGAAAAAGCAGTCTGGACTCTGGACGGTTGAAGCAGAAGAATAGAGGAAGGAATTCAGTGTTGTAGTCCATGACTGAATGGACCCCAACTTGAAGCTCAATCTTGAAAATGTATAATTAGACTTGGACCTAATTAATAATGACTAGGTGTTCCAGAAGCATCTTGCTGAGAACATCTTTAGCACTACAGGGCCACCAGCGCCCCATCATCCTTGCATAGATTCATAATGAACTGAACCACCTTTTAAATGTGCATCTCACACTTATTCACATTTTCATGTCAAATAAGCTGTGATAAAAACTACCCCTCATCATATTACAGACTAATGAGCAAAAGCAAAATAAGAGCAGTATGAGGTCCATCTGCATCTCATTTCCCTGTATGAACTCATCCCGTTACGGCTGCATGTGGTGCTTACAGGTTTGATTAAGACACGCAAGGCAACAACAAATCAATGTGAACAAAGAAAACGTACGTAAGTAATTATAGTTTTAAATATAGTTCTAAAATACATCCAATGCCAAAAATTAGGCCAATACCGAAACAAAAATGGCCAGTGTTACATGTGCATTGGTGATTTAAGATTAACCGCAATTTATAAACACAAAATGTGTTGATTTTATATACATATATATATCTCAATACAGATACAGGGGAAAAAAAGATTTTAATACATAGCAGTACAGGCCTGTTTTGTGCATCTCGCACTAATCAGCTGCTAATGTGGTTCAACAAAGAATCATACAGTTTACGTTGCCCAGCATCACGCCCCTAATTTCGGTTAGACAGCGGCCAATCAGATGAGGAAACATTCAAACTAGAACAACCAATGGGGTAGGTACTTGTGATGCACAGCAACCAATGGAGGGGTAGAAATCGTCACAACAAATGGGGTAAGGGACTGGGGCTTGTTTTGAAAAAGCATTTAAATGACCAGGGCACTGCTGAAACGGCCTACATTTAAAATATAACAAGGTAATTTATGTGAATCATATAGTGGGGTGGTGTTGGGGCACAGTTGGAAGGACAGGCAGTTAAAATATATATATAAAAAAAACCTCTAATAAATGTCATATGTGTATCATCTAATGGGGGGGGGGATAATAAAGACATTTTACTTATAGTTACAAAGTAGATATTTTTTCCGGTGTCTACAGCTGGTGGCCAGTTTGTTTCTATTATTCAAGGTGGACATATCAGGTCTGCAAATAATAAAAGTACTTTTATTATTCGCATTTTATTATTTCTATTATATTAAAATACAGAAAACTATTTTATGATTTGCAGACCTGATATGTTCACCTTGAATAATAGAAACGAATTGGCCACCAGCTGTAGACACCGAAAAAAATATCTCACCATGCCACCCTAAACTAAAAACTGTTTTTTGCAAAATATATTCAAGCCATATTTGAGGTAAAATATATTGGACAAGTTTAACATCAAATTTTTAAATGTCATATATATGTACACTATAGATAGTCACTATGTGCTGTACAAAAGCTGCAGTTTGAACCTACACATAAACCAAAACTGCAACATCATACAGTGCATTTTGGGTAAAAATGTCTTCATGAGCAGCACAGCCATTTCCTGAACACCATTTTTGAGGGGTCATAGTTCCAGAGCAGTTTTGAGCAGTTATCCCATCAACTGATTTTTACAATGACAAATGTGCAGTGCAGTGACTTTTATTTTTTGACACTGCTAATGTTAACTGTTGACCAAGAAATTATACTATGATCCTACTTCCCACAGAATTACTTGTCTTCATAGTGCTGATTGGATCTCCTGGGCTTGTGTAAAGTACTTAAATACTTAGTTCCTTTGCCAGTGTTCTGGGCACAATATTAGAACCACAGTCTCCTGTACACATTCACCAATATGTAATAACCAATGTCTCACAAGAGGTAAGTGGACAATATTACATATAGTGGTGGAACAACCTATGGTATTAGTGCTTAGGTCATACAATTAAACTAATAATTATCTAATAAAAACAATCTTTCATTGATTTCAAAAAAGTCAGTTATTGTCAAGAACGGCTCTAGCGGAGATGCTCTCACACTTAACAGCATAAGCAATTACAATGTTACTGTGCTATGCTATCTAAGCTAAGCTACCAGGTCAGCATGATTGCTTGGCCCACACAAGTCTTTCCCAGATAAAGCCTTCAAGCCAAGTACTACTAGTGCATCTCCACCATATGTTAACCCTTTAAAAGGGTGCTCAGCAGAGGAGAAATGAAATGAAATTAGCCATGTCTCCATCCACATTAAAGTATAATATCAACCTCTAGTATCATCTGTGCGCCACCAATTCTCTTCTTTGAAAAAATATTCAGAGACATGACAGTTTGGGGAGTGAGCAGTCAACAAGGGGTGTGTGTTGGTTGGGTTGAGGCTGTATCTATAGTGGGGTTTCCATCAAGCCAGTTTATGCAAAAAAAAAAAAAAAGGGGGGGGATTCCCCCCCCTTTTCTCACCATTTGTATCCAGCCAATTACCCCACTCTTCCGAGCTGTCCCGTCACTGTGCCACCCCCTCTGCCGATCCGAGGAGGGCTGCAGACTACCATATGCCTCCTCCGATACATGTGGAAGAAGAAGAAGGCAGCCACTTCTTTCACCTGACAGTGAGGAGTTTTGCCAGGGGGACGTAACCAGGGCTCGAATTGGGGGGGCTGGACCTCCCATAACGAACAAGGAACCTCCCAAAAGAAAGGACAATTTAAGCTTGGGGGGGGGGTCCCCCATAGTATTATGGTTGTAATAAGAATAATGACAATACATTTTCAATTATTTTTGGGGCATATTGTAGCGGTTCTTATTTGGCATGTAGCCATAAATCTGTGAACCATGCCTGTCTTTATGCTGCACCGGTACCTCTGTTCTGCCTGCTTGGTCACAGTCAGATCGGGCTCTCTGGACCACAAATGCTGCACAGTCGCGTCACGAGCAGGTACAGATACAGCTCTCTGCTCTGTCTCCCGCTCCACAATTACAAGTAACGACTAAAGTTAGCTAACAAAAAAGGTGAATTGTGAAAGAAGCTCCGGTAAATAGTTTAAGTAAGTATTGATATCACATATTGTAAAAATAATAATTTCTCCCCGATATTGCTGCAATGTTAACTACGAATGAACAGAGTTGTGATCTTAGTCAATATTTTTTTTTTGCTCTAAACTAGCTAGTCAACGTTATCTAGCTAGCTGATGCTGTTTTGACGTTAGCTATAATGTTATGCTAACTTCACTTGTCAGAGAATGTTCAGAAACTTCCAGAACTGCATTAGCTAGCGAACTAATGCTGCTAGTGTCGTGTGTGCCTAACATTATCATAGACATTCTATTTACTAACAATACAAGAAATAATCGAGAAACTAAGTCTCGCTGGAGTCAAGCACTCTCGACTGGTTCAAGGGGCATTCATTCATTCATTCATACTGTCTTACATTGAATAGTAAATATACTGATATTCACCTCTCCTCCCACACTTACAAAATGACTGCATTGAGTCAAAAGACCTTTCAAAAGACAGCATAATTTTAGCAAATAGGGGACCCCCATAACTGGTCACTCAATTCGAGCGCTGGACATAGCGCATGGGAGGATCACGCTATTCCCCTGTTCCCCCTCCCCCCTGAACAGGTGCCCCGACTGACTAGAGGAGGCGCTAGTGCAGCGACCAGGACACATATCCACACCCGGCTTCCCACTCCCAGACACAGCCAATTGCATCTGTAGGAACACCTGGCCAAGCCAGAGGTAACACGGGGCTTTGAAGCGGCGATCCCTGTTTTGGCCCTTCCTGAGTTACTGAATGGTTTGCCAGCATTACTTTGAAGCCAACCGAAAGTCCTCCTCCATAGCCTCGCCGAACTCCTCCCACACCTGAGTTTTTGCTTCCATGACCGCCAAAGCCGCAGCCCCTCTGGCCTCCCGGTACCTGTCTGCTGCTTCAGGAGACCCCTGGGCCAACCAAGCCCAAAAGGCTTCCTTCTTTAGCCTAATGGCTTCCCTCGCTGCCGGTGTCCACCAGCAGGTTCTTAGGTTGCCACCTCGACAGGGACCGATGACCTTATGACTACAGCTCCTACATGCCACATCTGCAATCGAGGCTTTGAACTTGTCCCACTCAGACTCCATGTCCCCAGCCTCCTTTGAGACACATGAGAACTTCTTCCGGAGGTGGAAGTTGAAGAACTCATGGACAGGGGCCTCCTCTAGACATTCCCAGTTCACCCCCACTACATGTATGGGTTTGCCAGGTCTGTCCAAAACCCTTCCCCACCATCTGAACCAACTGACCACCAGGTGGTGATCAGTTGACAGCTCCGCTTCTCTCATCACCCGAGTGTCCAAAACATATGGCCGCAGATCTGATGATATGACCACAAAGTCTACCATCAATCTTCGGCCCAAGATGTTCTGGTACCAAATACCCTTATGAACTACCTTATGTTCAAACATGGTTTTTGTTATGGCCAATCCATGACTTGCACAGAAGTCCAATAACAAGGCACCGCTTGGGTTCAGATCAGGGAGGCCATTCCTCCCAATCACACCCCTCCAGGTTTCTCCATTGCTGCCCATGTGAGCGTTAAAGTCCCCCCGCAGAACTATAGAGTCCCCAGGTGGAACCCTATCCAGGACACCAACCAGAGACTCCAAGAAGGCAGAATACTCCAAACTGCTTTTCAGTGCATAAGCACACATAACAGTCACAGCTTTCCCCCCAGCGACTCGTAGTCATATAGAGGCAAACCTCCCATTCCCTGGGGGGAACTCCAACACGGTGCCACTCAACCAGGGACTTGTGAGTATCCTCACACCCGCCCGGCACCTGTCACCTTGGCCAACTTCAGAAACGTAAAGAGTCCAGCCCCTCTCCAGGAATTTGGTATCAGAGCCTATGCTATGTGTGGAGGTGAGCCCAACTATATCTAGTTGGTACCACTCCACCTTCCGCACCAGCTCAGGCTCCTTCCCTGCCACAGAGGTGACATTCCACATCCCGAGGACCAGTCTGCGATGCCAGAAGTCGGCACGCCCCGGTCCCTGCCTTTGCCTGCCGCCTGGCCTGCATTACACCCTATCCCAATACTTATCCCCATGGGTGGTGGGTCCACGGGGTGGCGGCTCCATGTTGTTTTTTCAGGCTGGGCCCGACTGGGCTCCATGGGGCCTTGGCCAGACGCTTGCCGGTGAGCTCCCTTCCCAGGTCTGGCTCCGGGCGGGGGGGGGGGGTTCCCTTTTCTGGGTGAGGTGCTGTGGCTCTGATGCTGTAAATTCATTGGGTTTCTTGTGAATCGCTCTTAGTCTAGCCCCTCCTCTGGGACCAATTTGCCTTGGGAGACCCTACCAGGAGCTATTACCACCGACAACACAGCTCCCAGGGGCACCCAAACCCCTCCACCATGTTAAGGTGGCGATTCTCGGAGGGTTAATCAGATTCAGAATCAATTAATATAATAATCTAACGGACAATGGAAAATCTTGGAAATTGCCATTTTAAATGTTTTAATCTCTCTATTCATAGCGGTATATTGTCAAAAAATATTCAAGAGCTGGGGAAAAGTGATTGTGGAGAGGGCAAACAAAATGTACACGGATTTTCTGGCTGCAGCCCTACTTCTGTCTGCATGCTCAGGGACAAAATGTTATCACGAGTGGAAAAAATGCTGTGTTCTAGTAGCATGGATGGATCAAACACTTTGTCTGAGCAACTCACTCCAATTTTGTTGTGTGCCAGCCCCATTTGCTGAAGCGAGGGAATCACTTATGTCCTCCCTGGAGGAAACAGATGCCCTCTTAAGCGAAATTTAGGAACTGCTACAGAAAGAGGCAATTTATGTGGTTCATGCGAAGGACAGGGAGAAAGGTCTTTACTCTGGATATTGTCTGCTTGCAAAGAAAACTGGAGAATGAGACCTATTCTCTAAATGTTTGTTATTATTCGCACGCAGATTTGTATGTTCACTATAAAGAAACTGCTGGAATTGGTTCAGCCGGGCAATTGGTTCATCACCTGAAAGATGCATACTTTCATGTGCCAGCAGAGGAAGTTCCTTCGCCTTACTTTTCAGGGAGTTGTCTACGAGTACAACAGGCTATCATTCAATTACTCCCTAGCACCCCGCACTTTCTCCAAGTGTGTTGACAAAGCACTTGGGCCTCAAAGACGCCAGGAAATGAGGGCCTTTTTTATTTTTTTTTAATTAGACAACCTCATTCTCATGGGCTGGTCTAGAGAGTGGACCATGTTCCACACAGTACAGCTGACGCTCCACCTAACACAATTAAGTTTGGTGATCAACAGGAAGAAGAGTGTCCCCCAGACTTGCCAACAGGCAATGTATTTGGGTGTGGCGCTAAACTCCACCACACTAATTGCTGCCTAGCTCTCGCAGCTGAGGCAGACAGTAATCATGGAGCCTGTGGAAAGGGTGCAGCAGGACAGAGCAGCAACAGCTGTGACTGTCATGTAGCTCTTAGGTCTCATGGCAACAGCTCATCTCGTGGTTCCTCTGGTCTGCAGTACATGAAGCACATCTAAACCTTTTTTGCCAAGCTGAGTTGGACCTCACAAATATTGCTTGTTAACCATCCCCCCACTGGCCAGGCAGAAGGAACTGGTCTGGGCAGAGTGGCCTATTATGTGTCAGTTGGGGGGGGGGGGCTGCATGGGGCAGTCAGTAGTTCGAAAGTAAGCTCCAGAAGAGAATCACCACATCAACCTATTGGAAATGACAGCAGATTTTTAGGTCCTGCATTTCCTTCTGCTCCTAAGGGGTAAGGATGTGCTGGTTCAGACAGACAACTGGTCAGTGGTGGCCTATGTCAGTAGGCAGGTTGGAGTCCAATCCACAATGCTGTTGAGGGCTGCAGAGAACCTGTGGCTGTGGACCATGGCGAACTTGGGCTATTGCAGAGCCATAGGGGGGAGGGGGGAGCACCACTAGACGAATGCTGCACCCCAATGTCGTGAGCCAGATTTGGCAAAGGTTCACCCAGGAGGGATTGGATTTCCTCGCCACGACAATCCATCAGGGGTAGACACCTTTGCACTTGCACCATGGCCAGGAAACCTTCTCTACATTTTTCCACCACTCCATCTAATTTCACCACTGGTGGAATGGATCAAACAGAAAAAATTGAGGGTCATTCTGGTGACACCGACTGCATGGCAGTGCCATAGTAAATGGAGGTGACCCAGTTGATGATGGTGTCATCGTGACCAGTTCCTCAGTTTTGGGGACCCCTGTCTCAGGCAAACAGCACCATAGGAGCAATGCTCAATTTAGTCAAGCCTCTCAGGGTTTGGAGAGAGAGTCAGACTGTTGAACTTGCGACAGTCCCCTGCGGCAGTGCAGACGATCCAGTGCACTAATGCTCAATCCACTATTTCTGCTTATCGGTCCAAATTGTTGAGTTTTAAAAGATGCTGCAAAGAAAAGGGAGTAGACTCTATGTGAGCTGTTCTATTAGCTGGGTGTTGTTTGTTCTCAAAGTTCTTTTGAATAGGGGTCTGTCACATTCTACCATTAAGGTGTGTCGGCCATTTCCCCCGTCATCTGGGGTTTGGTGATGGGACAGTTTTTAATCATCCTCTCTTGAAACAATTCCTACAGGGGGTGCGGCAGCAACCTCCGGTAGCCCACATCTCTGCCCCTAGAGGAGCCATTCAAGCCATAGTTCCTTGAAACTGTTGTCCATCAAGATCATGCTGCTGCTTACTGACATCAGCAAAGAGGGTGAGTGATTTGTGCAGCATCTCAGGTGCACTTGCCCATTCATCAGGTTTTATCTACGGGATGTGTCTGGGTCTTCCTTTAGGTCTGAGTACAGGCTCTAACGACCTTTGAGTGAAGTGCATGTGTCTTAGTGGCTGCTCCCTCTTATTCCCGAAGGACCAATGAGGGCTCAGGTTTGGCAGCACGTCCAGGAGCCGATCCCCAGGTTGGTGTTTACAACAAGAGTAACATCGGTGTGATGACTTTTGTTCGTCCCCTTCTCTGCATTCTTCAGGAGAGGTTCGCAGTTAGATATTTTTTCTTGTTCATTTTGTCCTTGAACTTATATTTGTTTCTCTTCTCCCACCAACCCTGTGTTTAGCACTCTGGAGTGGCCAGTGTGTGGGGGGAGTTTTTCTGCTTTCAACCACCCTCTGTGGCAGTGGAGAGAATGGTTTGGAAGGTGGTGGGCGTTTTACCACAGGCTATGGTGGGTCAGTCACTCTCCTGTCCATGCTTAGCACTATATAGGGACTTGTGACAGTAGGGAGGCTGGATCTTGGCGTATCAATGTGATTCACTGAGGGCAGCAGCATCTGTTAGTCCACTCAGTTTTTTCTGTTACACAGACTGGGTTAGGTGGGATGTGGCACTTGTTTTGGCTGATGCTCACAATTGGTACAGTAAATCAGGCTTAGGGTTGAGTGTGTTATTGTCCTTTTTGGAGTGCAACCCACTCCTCTGTGACCTGTACGTGATAGATCTTGTCAGTGCATTAGTGTCATGGCAGGGGGTGTAATCATCAGGCTTTGACCCCTTAAACTATAGAGTCCATTAGAGGGTGAGGCCTGTGTGAGATAGAATGGTGATTATGCACGGTAACCCTAGTCCTATGAACACAGGCAGAGCCCTCTAACCTGCTGCCCTGTGGCTCCACAGTGCTAAAGCTCGGTGGATACAGAATAGTGGGATATAGCCATTTTCATAGGGTCAGTGAACGGGAATATGCTCTATGGTGGCTCATCTCTGATCGGCTACGTGGGTATAAGCAAATTTTCAGTGTGCATAGCCCTTTAGAGAAGTGGACAATTTTATTGTGCTCTGTTAGAGGGTGAAGCCTGTGTTCATAGAACTAGGGTTACAGTGCGTAACCATTGTTACTCTTCTGAGTGAATGGCTGGATATACCCATTACTCAAGTTCTTCCACCAGGCTGATGTAGTGTATTACCTATTCCAGCAGGGTCAGCTGAATGTGTGGGTGCATAAATAACCTTATAAGGGGAGAAAGAATAATCATGCCGGCATTGTGTTTTTATGAAGTAGAGTTCCATACACACTTTGTATACGGTAATCGTATAATACATCACCAGCAGAACATCTGCTAATTCATAAGTAGCTTAAGTACGGTTCTTTCCTGCATGACATTATCAAAAAATGTAAAAAAATTCTCTACAGTTCAGTAAATTTGAGCACCCCTCTGAGCTACAACCACTACCTTCAAAAATTGGTTGTCTTCCGTTCATTAGTTTGAATGGATCTGCATAATTTAGCTCCAGGAGAACAGCAGTGAAGGATTTTATTTATATCACCCACTTGGCAAATGCAGAAGCAGAGGAGTGAAGGTAGAGCTATTCAATGCAAACTCTGCCCTCTGGCTCCCTCTATTGGAGCTCTCACATAAGGTGTAGACTGCTGTACAACATGAAAATGTTATCTTGCAGTGCATCTTGTCCTGGCTGAAAAAAAATGTATCTTATTTATCCTGTAAAATCTGTATACAGTGTACAACACATAAATACCAAGTTCAAAACTGGATCAAATTCAAATCAAATCACATCGCCTGGCAAATGAAAGTGGTTCTGATTTTGAACAAAAATCCTTTTGATGTTTTCTAAATATAAAATTACACACTGTAGGAAAAACGTCATCTGCCTGAATACAGAGTACAAATCTACTGTAGCTTAATCATTCCATCGCCACAGGATGGTGAAGATTTTTTGATCAGTTCTCTTTACTGAACTAAGCACATGCAGTTACTCTATAAATCTAGTGATGCCCACATTTAAACTCATGGTCACTGACAACTAAAACCAGATGAAGTACTAACTTTATAATTCCATTATAATTCTGCTATATAAAATGCAACTCGATTGATTAATTTATTGATTGATTGAGCCTCTTTCAATGTTGTATTGTGTAAATTGTGTAAACACAACATCATTGCATGTTGTCCGTCTTGGGAGAGAGATCCTCCTCTGTTGCTTTCTCGGAGATTTCTTCCTATTTTTTCTCCCTGTTAAAGGTTTTTAGGGAGTTGTTCCTTATCCGATGTGAGGGTCTACGGAAAGGGTGTTGTGTTGCTGTAAAGCCCACTGAGGTACATTTGCAATATTGGGCCCTACAAGTAAATCGACTTGACTTGACTTAAATAAATGAAATAAAAATAACTTAGAAAAAAACATTCAGAGCATGTAGGTTAATCAATCTGATAGGAGCATTCTGCTTCAATACAAAATAAATAATACATTCATCCATTATACAAACCGCGTGTCCTTACTCAGGGTCACGGGGATGCTGGAGCCTATCCCAGCAGTCGTTGGGCGGCAGGCGGGGAGACACCCTGCCAGGCCATCACTGGGCCCACACACACCCACACACACACACCCACACACACACACACACACACACACATACCTAGGGACAATTTAATACGGTGATTCACCTGACCTACATGTCTTTGGACTGTGGGAGGAAACCGGAGCCCCCGGAGGAAACCCACGCAGACACGGGGACAACATGCAAACTCCACACAGAGGACGACCCGGGACGACCCCCAAGGTTGGACTACCTCGGGCTCGAACCCAGGACCTTCTTGCTGCAAGGTGACCGCGCTAACCACTGCGCCACGGTGCCGCAAAATAAATGAAATCGTACAAAAATGAATCTCTTTCATTGCTCACCTTAACTCAACTCCACGATGCATTAGTTCATACAGTACAAAGTAAATCTGATATTCAAGAGATTCAAGATTTGTTCACAGTGCTAAGCTGTTATTGACAGGAAGAGGGAACATGTGGAAATGGTTGAAAACAATTTGATGTGGCTTGTTAATTGCACCAGCAGATGATCTATATGGTCTAAAGCTGTAAAAGTGTCCTATAATCCACTGAGTACCCATGAAACCCTTAAAGCTTACCAGTGGCACTCATACTCTTTGACATGATGTGTCATGGTAAGATATAAGCATATTCCACATTGACTCACCACTGCTTAATGGGAAGACAGGAAGCAGCTTAACCTCTGTGTTCACTGGTATTGCTGGAAATTATGGAAAAATTACAATAATCATACAACATATTACACAATATCAATACACCATACATCATGACTTCTGCTTTTCTATGCAACAATACCATGCTGAAGAGTCAAGTTGAGCTTCATCATGCTGAACGTTTTGCAATGTAAAGCACGATACCAGACCAAAACCAGTTTTAAAATAATATTCCCTCAAATATTTCAGACCTAATTTTTAGAGTAATTTTAGGAAATGGATTCTCGTTATCATTACATTAGAATATTAGATTATTTTGTAACATGACAATGCAATATGCATTTTGAATTACTGCCCAGTCCAAGTAGTCAGTATCTACTTTGTTCACTATACCATGTGCCAATAGTTTAGCACCCATTATGTTTAGTTTTTTTCCCCCCTTTTCTCCCCAATTGTACTTGGCCAATCACCCCACTCTTCCGAGCCGTCCTGGTCTCTGCTCCACCCCCTCTGCTGATCCGGGGAGGGCTGCAGACTACCACATGCCTCCTCCCATACATGTGGAGTCACCAGCCACTTCTTTTCACCTGACAGAAAGGAGTTTCACCAGGGGGGCGTATCATGTGGGAGGATCACGCTATTCCCCCCAGTTCCCCCTCCCCCCGAACAGGCGCTCCAACTGACCAGAGGAGGCGCTAGTGCAGTGACCAGGACACATACCCACATCCGGCTTCCCACCCACAGACACGGCCAATCGTCTCTGTAGGGACGCCCGACCAAGCCGGAGGTAACACGGGGATTCGAACCGGTGATTCCCGTGTCGGTAGGCAACGGAATAGACCGCTACACTACCCAGACGCCCCGTTATGTTAAGTTAGGGTTTGTTTATGTTTATATTTATGTTCATTTACCTAAATTTTGTCATACTAACCACACAGAAGTAAAACTATTACATATTTTTTCTTTGGTCTATGTGGCTCCATCCCCTCCGGAGACGTAAAAGGGCAAGTCTCCCCATTCCAGCTCTCACCACCTTCTACAGGGGCACCACTGAAAGCATTCTAACCTATGGACTCACTTCCTGGTTCGGTAACTGTAAAGCAATTGAACAACACCAGCTGGACAGGATAGCGAAGACATCTAGCAAGATCATTTGTGTCCCTCTCCCCTTCCTGTTGGAGAGTTACCATCAACGCTGTGTTCTCAGAGCCTCCAGCATCATGAAGGATCTCCACCACCCTTCTCACAACCTGTTGTCCCTCCTGCCATCTGGGAAGATCTACAGCAGCATCTGAGCTAAATCCAGCCGAAGGCTAAATAGCTTCTACCCACAAGCAGTCAGGATTATTAACAAAATGTGCCCCCCTCCCCATGGTCATGCCCACCCACCTACCTACCCTCTAACCCCCCCCCCATCAGTGCTGGTCACTCGTTGACAGACACCGGCTGTCAACATTTAAACTGAAATGGCACTTTAATGGATTGTGTTGCACTTGAATGGACTGTGTTGTTAATTGGTTGTGCTTTTTATGTTTTTAGTGGTATGGTTTTTAGGGAATTTTTGGATGTGTATTTTTTTTATCTTCTCTGTTGCACTGCTGTGGGCTGGGAGAAACAGCATTTTGTTTTTATTTATGTTCGCAGGTACATAATGAAAATGACAATAAACTAAATCTTGAAATCTTGAATCTTGAAGTTGCTCAAACAACTTATTTGTCCAAGAGATGCTGGGCATAAACTCATCACCATGGAAACTATAAGACATGCTTTAAACAGTGTGTGCATCAAGACTGTGCAGACAATAACTTCTCAAATCGCTGCACTGACAAAGATCATGCAAAACAGCCTCAGATTGAACACCTTCAACCACAGCATCGACTCAGTGCTTCTCAGTGCACGTTGTCATCTTCCCCTCCCTTCTGCTGCAGACAAACGTTATCTCTCGCTGGTGTCAGGAGAGCTGGCCTGAGTAAGATTCAATTAACGCTGAGCACAGAACGAGACAAAAGGAAGCCTCCAAGGAAAGCAATCTCTTACACGGGAGCGCACGAAGACACAAGCCCTATTTAAGTAATGACCAGCCTTGGTCGTCAGACCATGATGGATGGAGCTGATTAAAAAACTTGATAGGGCATATCTGCAGACCAAGGTATGAGCTCAGTACCCTCTGAGACTTGGTTATGCTGCCCATTCATTTGGGTAAGCACATGGGATGAAAACAACGGTTACAAAGGAAAACATGCTGCTTGGAAAAAATGTTGTTGCAGTCAAAAAGGCTTCTAATTTTTTTTTTTGGACCCCCCCCCCCTTTATCCCCAACTGTATCCGACCAATTACCCCCCTCTTCCAAGCCGTCCCGGTCGCGGCTCCACCCCCTCTGCTGATCCGGGGAGGGCTGTAGACTACCATGTCTCCTCCCATACATGTGGAGTCACCAGCCGCTTCTTTTCACCTGACAGTGAGGAGTTTCACCTGGGGGACGTAGCGCATTTGAGTATCACGCTATTCCCCCCAGTTCCTCCTCCCCCCCGAACAGGCGCCCCGATCGACCAGAGGAGGCGCTAGTGCAGTGACCAGGACACATACCCACATCCAGCTTCCCACCCACAGACACGACCAATAGGTTGTTTGCATATGACATCACGAACTACAGACGGAGAGCAGGAAGCGGTTTTCTACATAGGAAGCACTATCACAAACTTTCAAAATGCCTATGTTTGGCGTCATTAACTGAGAAACCACAAGGAGTTTTTATTGAGTACCAAAAGTTGTTGTTCAAGAGGGGAGAAAAAATGCAAGAAATTGACTGAAAATGCCAGAAAAAATGGCTTGTGAACCGTCGTCTGCGGTCGGGAGGAGCGGAGTCGGATAACGAGCGTGTGCAGTGACCACTTCGTCAAAAAAATCACTCTTCATAACATAAGGATCATGTCCAACATATCTTACTTTCTGTTTATACCTTTCTCTCATAATATCGTCTAAACTAGCACAGTTTGGGCTAAACTAGCTCCATCTCGTCTGTTCTGCTTTTCACTTCCTGCCCTGCATCTGAATCTCACGCGTCATCACAATCACGTGACTGCAAACGAGCTACTTTGTCTGTAGGGACGCCCAACCAAGCTGGGGTAACACGGGAATTTGAACCGCCGATCCCTGTGTTGGTAGGCAACGGAATAGACCGCCACGCCACCCAGACGCCCCAAGGATAACATCTTAGCTGTAAAATAATCATTCACTCCAAAACAAAACATCAAAACATTAAAATCAAAATAGTCAATTATGAATTATTGGCCGGTGAGAGAATGTTCTTAACATGCATTTTATTCACCATTAACATAAGGTGTTTAATAGTATTCACTTAATTCACACCAACTTACGATCATATCCTATTATATAAACCATTATAACTTGATCATAGTTTGTCAAAGGTGTGTCTGTGCATGACCTTTAATATTCCAATACACCAATAAAGCCAAAGAAACTAGATGCCCAGAAAAAGGGAACTAGCAGGTGAGGAGTCACAGCATCACAGCACTGCCACCTTGTTACTGCTGCACCCTTTGATAAGGCATCACAGCACTGCCACCTTGTTACTGCTGCACCCTTTGATAAGGCATCACAGCACTGCCACCTTGTTACTGCTGCACCCTTTGATAAGGAATCACAGCACTGCCACCTTGTTACTGCTGCACCCTTTGATAAGGAATCACAGCACTGCCACCTTGTTACTGCTGCACCACCTTTGATAACACATCACAGCACTGCCACCTTGTTACTGCTGCACCCTTTGATAAGGCATCACAGCACTGCCACCTTGTTACTGCTGCACCACCTTTGATAACACATCACAGCACTGCCACCTTGTTACTGCTGCACCCTTTGATAAGGAATCACAGCACTGCCACCTTGTTACTGCTGCACCCTTTGATAACACATCACAGCACTGCCACCTTGTTACTGCTGCACCCTTTGTTAACGCATCACAGCACTGCCACCTTGTTACTGCTGCACCCTTTGATAAGGCATCACAGCACTGCCACCTTGTTACTGCTGCACCACCTTTGATAACACATCACAGCACTGCCACCTTGTTACTGCTGCACCCTTTGATAAGGAATCACAGCACTGCCACCTTGTTACTGCTGCACCCTTTGATAACACATCACAGCACTGCCACCTTGTTACTGCTGCACCCTTTGTTAACGCATCACAGCACTGCCACCTTGTTACTGCTGCACCCTTTGATAAGGCATCACAGCACTGCCACCTTGTTACTGCTGCACCACCTTTGATAACACATCACAGCACTGCCACCTTGTTACTGCTGCACCCTTTGATAAGGAATCACAGCACTGCCACCTTGTTACTGCTGCACCCTTTGATAAGGAATCACAGCACTGCCACCTTGTTACTGCTGCACCCTTTGATAAGGCATCACAGCACTGCCACCTTGTTACTGCTGCACCCTTTGATAAGGCATCACAGCACTGCCACCTTGTTACTGCTGCACCACCTTTGATAAGGCATCACAGCACTGCCACCTTGTTACTGCTGCACCACCTTTGATAACACATCACAGCACTGCCACCTTGTTACTGCTGCACCCTTTGATAAGGCATCACAGCACTGCCACCTTGTTACTGCTGCACCACCTTTGATAAGGCATCACAGCACTGCCACCTTGTTACTGCTGCCCCCTTTGTTAACGCATCACAGCACTGCCACCTTGTTACTGCTGCCCCCTTTGTTAACGCATCACAGCACTGCCACCTTGTTACTGCTGCACCACCTTTGATAAGGCATCACAACACTGCCACCTTGTTACTGCTGCACCACCTTTGATAAGGCATCACAGCACTGCCACCTTGTTACTGCTGCACCCTTTGTTAACGCATCACAGCACTGCCACCTTGTTACTGCTGCACCACCTTTGATAACACATCACAGCACTGCCACCTTGTTACTGCTGCACCCTTTGATAAAGAATCACAGCACTGCCACCTTGTTACTGCTGCACCCTTTGATAAGGCATCACAACACTGCCAACTTGTTACTGCTGCACCCTTTGATAAGGCATCACATCACTGCCACCTTGTTACTGCTGCACCCTTTGTTAAGGCATCACAGCACTGCCACCTTGTTACTGCTGCACCCTTTGATAAGGCATCACAGCACTGCCACCTTGTTACTGCTGCACCCTTTGATAAGGAATCACAGCACTGCCACCTTGTTACTGCTGCACCCTTTGATAAGGCATCACAGCACTGCCACCTTGTTACTGCTGCACCCTTTGATAAGGAATCACAGCACTGCCACCTTGTTACTGCTGCACCCTTTGATAAGGCATCACAACACTGCCACCTTGTTACTGCTGCACCACCTTTGATAAGGAATCACAGCACTGCCACCTTGTTACTGCTGCACCCTTTGATAAGGCATCACAACACTGCCACCTTGTTACTGCTGCACCCTTTGATAAGGCATCACATCACTGCCACCTTGTTACTGCTGCACCCTTTGATAACACATCACAGCACTGCCACCTTGTTACTGCTGCACCCTTTGATAAGGCATCACAGCACTGCCACCTTGTTACTGCTGCACCCTTTGATAAGGCATCACAGCACTGCCACCTTGTTACTGCTGCACCCTTTGATAAGGCATCACAGCACTGCCACCTTGTTACTGCTGCACCCTTTGATAAGGCATCACAGCACTGCCACCTTGTTACTGCTGCACCCTTTGATAAGGCATCACAGCACTGCCACCTTGTTACTGCTTCACCCTTTGATAAGGCATCACAGCACTGCCACCTTGTTACTGCTGCACCCTTTGATAAGGAATCACAGCACTGCCACCTTGTTACTGCTGCACCCTTTGATAAGGCATCACAGCACTGCCACCTTGTTACTGCTGCACCCTTTGATAAGGAATCACAGCACTGCCACCTTGTTACTGCTGCACCACCTTTGATAAGGCATCACAGCACTGCCACCTTGTTACTGCTGCACCCTTTGTTAACGCATCACAGCACTGCCACCTTGTTACTGCTGCACCACCTTTGATAACACATCACAGCACTGCCACCTTGTTACTGCTGCACCCTTTGATAAGGCATCACAGCACTGCCACCTTGTTACTGCTGCACCCTTTGATAACGCATCACAGCACTGCCACCTTGTTACTGCTGCACCCTTTGTTAAGGCATCACAGCACTGCCACCTTGTTACTGCTGCACCCTTTGATAAGGCATCACAGCACTGCCACCTTGTTACTGCTGCACCCTTTGATAAGGAATCACAGCACTGCCACCTTGTTACTGCTGCACCCTTTGATAAGGCATCACAGCACTGCCACCTTGTTACTGCTGCACCCTTTGATAAGGAATCACAGCACTGCCACCTTGTTACTGCTGCACCCTTTGATATGGCATCACAACACTGCCACCTTGTTACTGCTGCACCACCTTTGATAAGGAATCACAGCACTGCCACCTTGTTACTGCTGCACCCTTTGATAAGGCATCACAACACTGCCACCTTGTTACTGCTGCACCCTTTGATAAGGCATCACAGCACTGCCACCTTGTTACTGCTGCACCCTTTGATAAGGCATCACAGCACTGCCACCTTGTTACTGCTGCACCCTTTGATAAGGCATCACAGCACTGCCACCTTGTTACTGCTGCACCCTTTGATAAGGAATCACAGCACTGCCACCTTGTTACTGCTGCACCCTTTGATAACGCATCACAGCACTGCCACCTTGTTACTGCTGCACCCTTTGATAAGGCATCACATCACTGCCACCTTGTTACTGCTGCACCCTTTGATAAGGAATCACAGCACTGCCACCTTGTTACTGCTGCACCCTTTGATAAGGCATCACAGCACTGCCACCTTGTTACTGCTGCACCCTTTGATAAGGCATCACAGCACTGCCACCTTGTTACTGCTGCACCCTTTGATAACACATCACAGCACTGCCACCTTGTTACTGCTGCACCCTTTGATAAGGCATCACAGCACTGCCACCTTGTTACTGCTGCACCCTTTGATAAGGCATCACAGCACTGCCACCTTGTTACTGCTGCACCCTTTGATAAGGCATCACAACACTGCCACCTTGTTACTGCTGCACCCTTTGATAAGGCATCACAACACTGCCAACTTGTTACTGCTGCACCCTTTGATAAGGCATCACATCACTGCCACCTTGTTACTGCTGCACCCTTTGATAACACATCACAGCACTGCCACCTTGTTACTGCTGCACCCTTTGTTAAGGCATCACAGCACTGCCACCTTGTTACTGCTGCACCCTTTGATAAGGCATTACAGCACTGCCACCTTGTTACTGCTGCACCCTTTGATAAGGAATCACAGCACTGCCACCTTGTTACTGCTGCACCCTTTGATAAGGCATCACAGCACTGCCACCTTGTTACTGCTGCACCCTTTGTTAACGCATCACAGCACTGCCACCTTGTTACTGCTGCACCACCTTTGATAACACATCACAGCACTGCCACCTTGTTACTGCTGCACCCTTTGATAAGGAATCACAGCACTGCCACCTTGTTACTGCTGCACACTTTGTTAACGCATCACAGCACTGCCACCTTGTTACTGCTGCACCCTTTGTTAAGGCATCACAGCACTGCCACCTTGTTACTGCTGCACCCTTTGATAAGGCATTACAGCACTGCCACCTTGTTACTGCTGCACCCTTTGATAAGGAATCACAGCACTGCCACCTTGTTACTGCTGCACCCTTTGATAAGGAATCACAGCACTGCCACCTTGTTACTGCTGCACCCTTTGTTAAGGCATCACAGCACTGCCACCTTGTTACTGCTGCACCCTTTGATAAGGCATCACAACACTGCCACCTTGTTACTGCTGCACCCTTTGATAAGGCATCACAGCACTGCCACCTTGTTACCTGCTGCACCACCTTTGATAAGGCATCACAGCACTGCCACCTTGTTACTGCTGCACCCTTTGATAAGGCATCACAACACTGCCACCTTGTTACTGCTGCACAACCTTTGATAAGGAATCACAGCACTGCCACCTTGTTACTGCTGCACCCTTTGATAAGGCATCACAACACTGCCACCTTGTTACTGCTGCACCCTTTGATAAGGCATCACATCACTGCCACCTTGTTACTGCTGCACCCTTTGATAACACATCACAGCACTGCCACCTTGTTACTGCTGCACCCTTTGATAAGGCATCACAGCACTGCCACCTTGTTACTGCTGCACCCTTTGATAAGGCATCACAGCACTGCCACCTTGTTACTGCTGCACCCTTTGATAAGGCATCACAACACTGCCACCTTGTTACTGCTGCACCCTTTGATAAGGCATCACAGCACTGCCACCTTGTTACTGCTGCACCCTTTGATAAGGCATCACAACACTGCCACCTTGTTACTGCTGCACCCTTTGATAAGGCATCACAACACTGCCACCTTGTTACTGCTGCACCCTTTGATAAGGCATCACATCACTGCCACCTTGTTACTGCTGCACCCTTTGATAACACATCACAGCACTGCCACCTTGTTACTGCTGCACCCTTTGATAAGGCATCACAGCACTGCCACCTTGTTACTGCTGCACCACCTTTGATAAGGCATCACAGCACTGCCACCTTGTTACCTGCTGCACCACCTTTGATAAGGCATCACAGCACTGCCACCTTGTTACCTGCTGCACCACCTTTGATAAGGCATCACAGCACTGCCACCTTGTTACCTGCTGCACCACCTTTGATAAGGCATCACAGCACTGCCACCTTGTTACCTGCTGCACCACCTTTGATAAGGCATCACAGCACTGCCACCTTGTTACTGCTACGCCACCTTTGATAAGGCATCACAACACTGCCACCTTGTTACCTGCTGCACCACCTTTGATAAGGCATCACAACACCGCCACGTTGTTACCTGCTGCACCACCTTTGATAAGGCATCACAGCACTGCCACCTTGTTACCTGCTGCACCACCTTTGATAAGGCATCACAGCACTGCCACCTTGTTACCTGCTGCACCACCTTTGATAAGGCATCACAGCACTGCCACCTTGTTACTGCTACGCCACCTTTGATAAGGCATCACAACACTGCCACCTTGTTACCTGCTGCACCACCTTTGATAAGGCATCACAACACCGCCACCTTGTTACCTGCTGCACCACCTTTGATAAGGCATCACAGCACTGCCACCTTGTTACTGCTACGCCACCTTTGATAGGAAACTATCAGGCAGACATTCTAAAAGTTGCAACTGGCTGACCGATTTATGTTTAATCCAAGTAATCTATATGCGTGCAACATGTTCTCATTCACTGAATACTGTGGGATTACCGTTACTGACATCGATGTTATTAGTAAAAAAAAAATTAACAAACACGTATTTAGTAGGTCAGGTGAATCGGCCGTACTAAACTGTCCCTAGGTGTGAATGTGTGTGTGTGGGCCCTGTGCTGGTCTGGCGGCCTGTCCAGGGTGTCTCCCCACCTGCTGCCCAGTGACTGCTGGGATAGGCTCCAGCATCCCGTGACCCTGAGAGCAGGATAAGCGGTTTGGATAATGGATGGATGGATGTTATTAGTAGTAGTTCCAGTTGTAGTAAATTTAGAGTTTTACATCAAAGAAAGATGGCCTTTATATGTCTGACAGGACAATATAACACAGTAGACTACAAAAAGTTAAGGGGAAAAAAGAGAAATCGCACACTTGTCACCTTGACATACACAGTAGCTAATTCAGCGGGTTCATGTATCCTTCTGCATCTGTTACTCTCACATTAAGCCCGTAGTCATGAATTCAGACTGCACTATTCCAGTTTAACTTATCTTCTATCCATCCTCAAGTTGAAGCAGATACTGTTATTACAACTAAGACTACCTTATCTAATAATGGCAGAACTGAAAATGAAGATTTTCAAACTTTCAGTCATATCCATTGATCCCTGCTGTACGGGACTATCTACTATACGTATGTCAGCTATGTGACAGTGCATACACTACATTTTGAGAGTGCACACCTAATTTCATGTTAATCCATGAAAATGGTGCCACACAGGCACATGCAGCAGTGGGGTGTGGGTGGGGGTTTTTTGTGTCGGCTGGAGGCAGAGAAATCTGAGTGGCGCTGTCTCATCAGCAGCACAACTGCAGGTTAGCAAGCACACACAGTGATTAACCCACTACACACGTGAGTCTCCCTTATGTGAGACTGGAACATGAACACTCTGGACGTACCAGAAGTGAAGCAACATCTGAGTATAGAAAGAACTGGAGCCACGTCAGTGTTTGTACTGAATCAGTAATGGTGAAAAGATGTGTGGATCCTTTAACTACGTGTTGTGTGGGAGTCAGTAAAACTGGACTGAACTCAACTGTGTTTATCTCAATTCAGTGGCAGAATAGCCATCATTTCTATAACCACCAAATTTTAAAAAATGGAGTATAAAACAAGGATTTACAGTATATTAGTACCAAAATAATATTCTGTATTTATGTATTCATGAGTTCTGAATTTATTGGATGCATGTGGTTATCGTGACAAGAGTTCTTTGGATTAATGTCACTATCACTGTGTCTTCTCTGGTGCAGGTTTCTAAATCTGACAGTGTCCCACAATACACTACTCAAACATTATGCAAAATGTCATTCTGTTAAATGCAGGATACCAGGATTACAGGAGAGAGTGTACTTCGTTTAGAGGATTGAAAAAAAAATCCAGGAAGATATACTGAAACCCACAATGTATCTTTCTATCCTGAAACACACTGGTAACTTGCAGGGCTGGATTATAACGTGGTTCCCTCATGATGTGAGAGAAGCAGTCTTATCTAGCTGGAGAGGGAAGCAGAACACTCAGTGCCAGGCTGGACTGTCTGTCCCTCAACTGCACAATTAAAGCACTGAGAGTCGTGGGGATGATGAATGGGTTAATCCACACACAGATCCACTCTGCAGTGATGGGGTTTAGCTGGGGCGCCCATGCTACTGGCCAGATTAGACGGCACCTAATGCTTTGTAAGATGATTACATCTATTTCAGGAGGCATTTGTTCCATGGCAGAGTTGTAACTGTATTTCATTGTGTTGCTAGACCTATTGTTTGTCAAGACTGTCAGAGGAATCAGTTAAGTGGTTAGGGTCCATTTCCAGCAGATAGCATCGTTTGTGGTAAAAAATTAAAAAAAAGTTTGCAAAATAACAAAGCAAGGCATGCTTTCAGCCAATTATCAGTCAATGAAAGTCAAGCAACCAGCCACTGACATGAATCACTAGGATACTGCCGCCCACTCCACTTCTCCAGACTCCATTAAAAATTCCAGATCTATGGCAAAAAAATATTAAGTATTAGCATCTACAAGGGCTTCACCAAATGATTAGCTCTGCATTGCACTGGTAAACAGATGCATAGTAATCAATACTGCTTTCTATGGACAACTTGTAGTCTAGTATATATACACATATATATTTCTAATGCAGAGCCTTGCAAGTTTTAGATATGGATATGTTCTTGGAAAACATCTGTTGCAGAATATTATGTAAGTATTCAAACAGCATGTCGGGAAAGATTAGAAATGTAATTCCTAAATTAAAATCATTACAGAAAGGGATCCCAATGGAGACTATCCCCCCAGAGAATTTGGAGAATACGTTTGTGGTTTTCCCTCCGATTTTTGTGTCAAACTGGAAACTGAAAACACATTTGAAGGTTTAAAATTCTGAGAAACACCATAATCCAAATGAAATGCCCACATTCGATTTGGCTTAAGATGGTGGGACAGATAAACTGTAATTCCCAACTGTGAATTGGGACAAACACTTTTCATGATGACTTTATTTTCAATGAAGAGGTTAATATTGTGTCAGACCTGCATGGGTGAGAAATATTACCACTTACATTAGCATTTACACTTGTTGCAAAAATATTCTAGAATTTGATTCTGATCATACATAGAGCTTAGATCTGACCCACTGTGGACCTTTTCCCCCGATGCCCAAATGGTGATCAGGCTTTTCCCCTTAGAAAGTGATCAGAAGGCGGCTAGCAAAGTCATTATCATTACTGAAAGCAGAATGAATCACTACAGTGCAACCATATTGAGTTTTGGGTTGCATCAGAGGATCTCATATTGCTCCTGTCTTGAAATACTTGCACTCGTAACCAGCAGATTGAGACTAGATTTCAGATTATTTTTGCAGGTCCAGCCATAGACTTAATCATGAATATGCCTACCAAAGTATACTCCTGATACAGCCCTCATATCTGATCTCCGTTCTTTTAGCGATTCCTAAAACCAAAGGCACACACTGATGCTGCTTTTTGCCATTTGGGGCCTAGATGTGGGAACTGATCCTTTTTAAATTTTGTTTCTTTTCATTCCTGTTTATGGGGTTTTTTTCAGAGGTTTTTTTTTTTTTTGGCGCATCCATTGATCCATTGACCCCTCCCAAACTGCACCATTACCCAATAACAAAAAGCACCCAGATACTGGCTACTCTATTGCTTTCTGGTTCACTTTTTGTTTTGCATTAACTTTTATCAATTTGTTGTGTAGTTTATCATCCCTAAGTTAGGAATTTTCTTTTCAACCTCTGGTTGAACTCCAGGGTCAGCTAGCTAGTAGCTAGCTGTTGTGAAGTAGCTGTTGAATACCCTGCTCACAGAGACCGTCAGAAATGGCCACACAGTGGATGGCAAATTAAACTCCAAGGCTCCAGTGGAAGCAATGTAGCAGCTAGGGTGGACAATATGGGAAGCAATGTGGCAGCAAGGGTGGACAATATGGGAAGCAATGTGGCAGCAAGGGTGGACAATATAGGAAGCACCTCACTTGTCTTGGCATCTGAGTCTTCATGAAAAGGCTTCTCTCTAGAAAACATCAGTATCTCGCTTCTAACCTTTCGTTATGAATGTTATCTTCTTCACCGTCACCAGTCTTCATTGCCGTTTCTTGGGTCTGAGTCTTTCCCATGCAAAGAAATCAGGAGCCTTCTCTCCAAAAATGAACTCTTACCAAAAACTTTCCGGTTGTTGTTTTGATCCAAGATGTAACATCTGCTGCAGTGTTCCTTTTTTCAAGTGGAAATGTAACACATAGCTGATAACGCATAGGTTAGATCTTTTTATGCGGGCTACATTTCAAACTCTGCCATGCTGTTCAGTGAGGTGCCTCCTGTAATATGTCTGCATTGTAACCAAGAAGATTCGAGTTGCAGGAGCTCTGACAATTTGGCCAACACCATTTGCAACATTATATTTATGACAGTGGAGTATAATATTGCCATTATGCTGAAATGAAAATGGCCAATACTGAAATTGCTTCCGCCCCAGTTTTTTTTTTCTTTCCAGTTTACACATTTCATAAATTAGATGCACTTGGTTCTGTATTCATGCTTTTTAATGGAAATTCAATTACGAAACTTTAATGGAAAAAAAACTCTATTTCATTACTATATAAAATGCAGCTTGATTGATTTTCAACATTCATGCACTTGGGGCGTCCGGGTAGCGTAGCGGTCTATTCCATTGCCTACTAACATGGGGATCGCTGGTTCGAATCCCCATGTTACCTCCGGCTTGGCCGGGCATCCCTACAGACACAACTGGCCGTGTCTGCGGGTGGGAAGCCGGATGTGGGTATGTGTCCTGGTCGCTGCACTAATGCCTCCTCTGACGGTTGGAGCGCCTGTTCGAGGGGGGGGGGGGGAGAGAACTGGGGGGAATAGCGTGATCCTCCCACGCACTACATCCCCCTGGTGAAACTCCTCACTATCAGGTGAAAAGAAGCAGCTGGTGACTCCACATCTATGGGAGGAGGCATGTGGTAGTCTGCAGCCCTCCCTGGACCGGCAGGGGGGGTGGAGCAGAGACCGGGATGGCTCGTAAAATAGGGTAATTGGCCAAGTACAACTGGGGAGGGAAAAAAAAGGGGGGGGGGAATTAAAAAAAAAACCAAAAATATTCATGCACTTCTAGAGGACATATAGATAACATTTTCTTGGGTTATATGTTTTCACCAATACCACTATTGGTTGACTACCAAAAAATACTTATTAAGCCGCTTTAAAAAGACGGCTGAGATTTCAATGCATTTCTATCATAGCAGCAGAGCCATTTGGAAAGAATGTGTGTGTCCCAACCGTTGAGCCTTGACATACACAATCTAGGAATCCTGAAGCTAAATGGGTAGCGGCCAATATTTCGGGGCTCCCTGTGTAGCTGCTGGCTGTTTGCTTCCATTTCCTACGAAGACTTCCTCTTCCGTGTGCCCATCATTGTTTACAGTCAGATTAGCAACTTGAGTCATAAGAATGGGGCTGAAGTTGCGAGACGATGTCTACAACTGGGACTGTTTCACAAGCAGTCAACACGAGTCGAATGTTTCTCAACACAATACACAAACATTGATACTTTTTGTAGGCGTTTTAGCTACAGAAAACATTTCAGCTAATGCATTCTGCCTCTTTTGCTCCCCCACATGGACTGTTATCAACAAAGCATGTTCCTGTAGAAACACAAACACCAACACCCCCTCCTCTCTTGCTCCTTCTCCAGCCCCTCCCTTCCTCAGGTAGCCCTTCCCCCAAGCAAAACTCAGACTCGTTCATGTGAGTTCATTTTTACCGGCGGTGGTAACAGAGAAATAACAACCTAATGCTACAGAAAACAGAAAGGAGCTCCAGTATTTTATTTATTTATTTATTTATTGCTTGAATATGCAGTTGTTGGCAACGGAGGAATTGGAAATTTACAAGGAGTCGATTCCAACACTGCCTGAGCTTCCTTGTCCACCATTGTTATGGATTTCTCATGAACGTTCAGGAAACTCAAGACAGCAACATGATTGACAAGAAGTAGGGACAGCCCCTCAACCTATCAGGGCGGAGGGGCCAGAGAGAGGCCCTGATTGGTCAAAGCTTACGGGAGCGGTAGCATTTTCAGATTCCTGAATACAGAGGCAGGGGATAACACTGAGATCCTGATTTATTCTCAGACCACTTATATTACCGATAGCTGAAAGGGTATTATGGCATTTTTACCCAAAAAAACACAAAAAAAGTTACCAACTGTAACTTTAATGACACCCAATATGTGAAACCACCTCTTTACCCCTGCCAAGTTAGATATGGCTTTTCGAGCATGGCATGGGAATGGAATTGGTTTTATAAAGGATTTATTTTTTGATGGGATATTTGCTTCATTCAATCAATTGGTACCTCACTCCCACTTCTACCGCCATTTACAGATTAGGCATTTTGTTCAGAAGGGTTTCCATCCTTTCCCTGAAATTCCTCTGACCACATCAATCGATACACTTTCAGCCACAGAGGCTAGTCTCAGGGGCGCCATCACAAGGATCTATAATAAACTAGCCACTATAAATCCTCAGCCAATGGCTAGCCTTAGAAACCTCTGGGAGCAGGATCTTGGTACTCCTCTCCCTGATGATCTGTGGGATGCAGTTTTGGAACAGGTACACTCTTCCTCTTCATGCAGTAGATTTGGGCTCATTCAGTTTAAGACTGTTCACCGTGTCCACCTTACCAAAGCTAAATTAGCCAAAATTTACCCCAACACATACCCCACTTGTGACAGATGTAAACATGCACCTTGTTGCATATGTTCTGGACATGCCCTTATCTACATACGCTTTGGTCAGCGATATTTAAATCCTCAAGCGAAATTTTTAGTACAACTATTGATCCGCATCCTTTAATTGCCATACTTGGTGTGAGACCGGAAGACTGTGACTGGCCATCTAAAATGTATAAATCGGTGGCCTTTACTACATTACTAGCTCGGCGCCTAATACTCATAAATTGGAGGAGCTCAAGACCCCCATCCCATGTCAGATGGATTGGGGATATTATGAATTATCTCAAGTTGGAAAAGATAAAATTTACCATGAGGGACAAGTTCAAGAAAGTCTGGATGCCTTTTCTGACTTACTTTGACACTTTAACCAGTATAACAGACTGGGAGGCCTCTTGACTCGAGTCAGGAACGGCCCAAATAGTGTAGACTGTAAACCGAGAGATTTTTTTTGTGTATAGGTGAACCATGCTGATTATTTATTTTTCTTGAACCTTTTTTTTGTCTTCGATTTAGCTGTATGTAATTTCATTATTTCTTTAATCTGTATTTCGCCTTGAGGATCAGGGAATGTCGGGTGAGGGGAGGTGAAGGGTTTATTGTGTTAAATTATTCAATATGTGACTTGTTTAATATGCTAAAATTGTAAATGCCAACATTTTCAACAAAAAAAAGAGCAGATAGTAATTCATTAATATGTAGCCACAGCTGGGCAAATCATAAATAACCAATCTTTTCTGTATACTTCTTGACGATTCATTTTCAAAGTGTAATAAAGTAGATAGCAGCTACCAGTTCAGCCAGGGTGCAGGAACTGATTTCCCTACTGATATTTAATACTAGCCGATGTATTTCCTCTCTCCTGTCAGTGTCGGTGAGTCTCTATTTATGGTAGAGTGAATTTTCTGTAGCTAAAAGAAAATTCAAAAATATGACAAAAAAGTACCTAAACTTTTATTTTTTTGCCAACAATTGTGTTTTTAATCATTCTCTATGTTTCTTCAGGAAAATCACACCTGAGTTCAGTATTTCGCTGTACGAGACAAATTAGAATAGACTTCATGTTAAATGTTGACTGAAGTATCAATGACCCCAAGTATCTAGCCAAAAAGTCACATTCTACATAAAAGTGGGAAATGTACTTGGAATATGACAAATTAGACCAATTATCATAAAATGAGTTTAGAAACTGAATTGAATATATTTCTGTTTTCAGGAACAGGCTTATAGGAAAGCGTTCTTGTCCCGACTTGGGTTAGATTTATAGTTGGCTCACAACACAGACCTCTATGAAGTTTCTGCAGGAAGCACACATGACACAAATACTCTGATTCTGGAATTGAAGAGACACTCCACAAGGGAGCAGTAGACAACATAGAGCATGTTGAAAGTACCGGAGGCACTTTGAAGCAAGTACTGTCAAATCAGCAGAGTTAAAAATAACCAAATTTCACAAAAAAAAAGAAAAGAAAAAGAGGACAAATGTGAGAATGTGCTGCTCTATGCAGGCTGACAAATGGGATGGTAAACAACTTTACATACAAAGACGCCAGATAAAAGAAAGCATATGGTCCCTCTGCATATACTTGGTGACCTCTGTGGCCTAAAGACTGCATTGGTCCAACTGTTGCATTATTCAAAGCCTACAGGAAATGGGACAGCACTTATCGCAGCATGGTAAGATTGTGTTTGCGATGCATGTGAATGGTTGTAATCATCTTACATAGCGTCCTTTTCATATATAAAAAAGGGACAATCCTTAATTCAAATGTAAACAACCACTAACAAATGCAAAACACAGGACTGGAACCTGCTATCACTCCCAAATTTACATAAAACTCATCAATAATGTATGTAAATATACTTCAGTTGTATATGGCCAAATGAATCACATTTAACCCATGTTGAGAAAAATAACTTTAAGCTTTGAAATGTCAGGATAGATTACAATCGACCTGGTCAGCAAGCAGTTTATTTGCACCTTTAGCTCCCTTAGCATCTGAATGATTCTCAGATTGTCATTCCTTTGGCCAAGGTCTGGGTTATAAGCACGAGTCTAAATAAAAACAAAGATACATTATGGGATGGGTCAAGGTAGCCTCACTGACTTACCAAGAAGGGCTTCAAACAAGTTGCTTTTAAAGATCATCATCACTCTCTGAATGGCAGTTTTCAGCTGTTGCTCCTCTGGCTTCTTCAGTTTGGAGCAATACTCCTCTAAAAGCCCCAAGGCTCTAGCGGTGTCTGCAGGCAAAGGCAAATATGACAGTAGCTATTTTAGATGACTGCAACATCTCAACACATTTTGCAAGCTGAACCATCTGTAGCCAGTACGGCTGCCATACAGCACAGCTCTTACGAGAGATGTGACAAATGAGTAAAGAAGCGCGTCTTTCCCACCGCGCCCACATGTACCACAACGCACCACCGCGCCCACATGTACCACAACGCACCACCGCGCCCACATGTACCACAATGCACCACTGCGCCTACATGTACCACAATGCACCACCGCGCCCACATGTACCACAATGCATCACCGCCCCCACATGTACCACAATGCACCACCGCCCCCACATGTACCACAACGCACCACCGCGCCCACATGTACCACAACGCACCACCGCCCCCACATGTACCACAATGCACCACCGCCCCCACATGTACCACAATGCACCACCGCGCCTACATGTACCACAATGCACCACCGCGCCCACATGTACCACAATGCATCACCGCCCCCACATGTACCACAATGCACCACCGCGCCCACATGTACCACAACGCACCACCGCCCCCACATGTACCACAACGCACCACCGCGCCCACATGTACCACAACGCACCACCGCCCCCACATGTACCACAATGCACCACCGCGCCTACATGTACCACAATGCACCACCGCGCCTACATGTATCACAATGCACTCACTGTATGTTACGCTTCTGTGTCGGCGTCCATGAAGTCATGTGACCCCTGGGGGCCGCTCACACGGAAGCGTTTTCAACTTAAACCGGCCAAGTATTGTTGCGCTTCGGCCGTTCGGTCACACGAAAACGGCGTTTCGGAGGCCTGAAAACGCAAACTTTAGAACCCGGGTTCCGCCGTGAAACCTTCTGAAAACGCAAACTTTAGAACCCGGGTTCCACCATGAAACCTTCTGAAAACGCAAACTTTAGAACCCGGGTTCCACCGTGAAACCTTCTGAAAACGCAAACTTTAGAACCCGGGTTCCACCGTGAAACCTTCCGAAAACGCAAACTTTAGAACCCGGGTTCCACCGTGAAACCTTCTGAAAACGCAAACTTTAGAACCCGGGTTCTGCCGTGAAACCTTCTGAAAACGCAAACTTTAGGAACCGGGTTCCACCGTGCAACCTTCTGAAAACGCAACGTAAACCAGCAAAACCGGGTCCTGCGGAAACGGTGACGTCACGGCTCCGCTTCGCCACGCGCGAGTAAGAGGACCGCGTGAACGATGGCGGCTTACCGAGCTGTGTTTGCGCCGTCATCTCTGCTACGTTTCTTAACGCTCGTCCAGCAAAGTGTAGACTTGCTGCGCCGCTGCCGTGGCGCTTTACAGTCCCGGGTCACAACTCCACTTCATCGTCCGTCCAGACAAAAACCCGGTGTTTGGAGCGTCCGCTCGCTGTCCACCGTCTGCTCACTCGCCGCGCTGAGAGTACGGCGTTGTGCGCAGGCGCGTGGTGTCATCGGTCCACCGGAAGAGCTCTCTACTACAAAGTTTCACCGCCACCTACTGGCCTGGCATGCACACTGCAGCGTTTTCCGTCGGTTTTTTTGCGGATCGTATTCAAAACGATGCCGCCTGAACGCGGAACTTTTTTAAAACGCAAAGGAAAAACTTCTCCGTATTTAGCGAGAAAGTTGTGGTGTAAACGTGACCTCAGTCTTTTCCACAGCACCTACATCAGGGGTCCCCAATTACTTTTCATAGCGGGCCACTTTTAGGGTCACTTTTAAAACCACGGGCCACTCAACCTCCAGCAGCATGTTGTTCGTTAGTTTGTTTCGGTGTCGATACGTTGCAGGTATTATAATTTAAACAGAGATTTTTCATCTATTTTTCGATATATTACTAGTCTTACTTTTACTAAGAAATTAATTATTTCACATACAGTAGTGGCCAAAAGTTTAGTCCGGGTGCCGAATTTGTAGGTTTTCAATAGAACGATGATTCGTAAGATCCCGATGTTTATTATATTTAATGAAAAGAAACTAACTGAAGCATTTTCAGTAATGCTGATAAGGTCATGTGACGCGCAAGTGAGGGGGGGCTGGATTAGCCCACAAGGGGAAATGCGGGGTGGAATTGATAGTTACAAGGCAGCATTTATTGTTGGATTGATTGCCGAAATTATTTTTGGAATAGTGTTCCCAAACATAATGTGTAGAAATACCAGAAGGAAGAAACAATTTTTTATTTCCAAAAAAAAATTAAAAGGTTTTTTTTTGGTAGGGAAATAAAACAAAAATCTTCCTTCTGGCATTTCTCCAAAAATTCTCGCGGACCATAAATCAACCCGTCACGGGCCGGACGTGGCCCGCGGGCCGCCTATTGGGGACCCCTGACCTACATGTACCAGAATGCATCGTGTGCTGAGCTCCTGTATCGTTGTCCATAAACTCATCTGAGTTCGTGTTGTGGGATGTCATTTACCTCCATATCTGTGTCAGAAAGTCTAAGCTAGCTGTGTCTGCCGCTAGCCCACTCGCACATGCTTTAACCCTGCCGCTGTTGGTAGACATTATTGCAGCTCAAACAATGATCGTGACGGTAACAATACTGTTAGTTATAAAACGGCATAAGTAAAAAAGGCGTGTCTTAAAGGAATCAATTATGTAGAAGAAGACGAGGAGACCTTTAGAAAGACGTCCTCGCTCCGCCATGACCCGGAAGTCCTCCGTGGGATGTCGTTTCCAACAACGGAAACATAGCAGAGAGAATGAGAAGGTGTTTCTTGAACAGCGTGTAGAATAGATTAGTGTATTAGAAACTTGCTTGGTTGTTTTGGGGGTTTTTTCCAACTCTCTATTAAAGCAACGACCCTGCTAGGTTGTATTTAGCTTTTCAAGCCGCCAAATGACGTCACGACACATCGCTGGGGAGAAGGAAATCGGTTTCACTTCCGGCCCAGAGATGTACAACAACCTGGAGCTGCAGGTGTTTTTCATGTGCCGTCCCTGTCGCAGATAGACAGAGATAAGGGTGAGGAGCTGTGCATTTCCCCTTTCAGTCGTGTTCACAGCTCAAAACAGTAAAGCCACTGACATTATCAAGCAATTATCATTGCTGCATGAATATGTCAGCCAACCCACAACACTAAAAGAACAGTCCTATCAGCAAAAGCAATACAGAAATCCAAAACCTGAACCTAAAAAGGAAAATCTGCCCTGAGAATGAGTCAGTTCAAATAATCTTGAACAAGTCAATATGCATTTGAGAACATGATCAGCTCAAAATCCAACACAGACATGGGACTAACGCGTCAGCTTTCTGTAACCTGCCCAATTGATAGTAAAAAGGAACGCTTGCAAGGTTTTATTGGATATTTATTCAGTTCTTATCGATCAGTTAGCTACTTTTGATGAAAATTGTTTAAAAAAACACTTTTTTGTAAAGGGGTTCATGTTATTCCACATTATACTATCGTCAAACGACTTTGCTGAGAAATTCAGTTCATGAGAAAGACATAATGGGCCATTAGTCTGATAATGTTAGCTTTTGACTGGTCGAAAATTGTCCAGACTCTAATAGAGCAGTACGATATAGGAGCCACGTTCCATGTTCAAACTTGAGTTAAGACTGCTATGACCACAGTCAACACTAAACAGCCGAAGGATGTCCCGTGATCACATAAAAACATTCATTTAATTTGCTGGAACCTGAATGGGCTGTGTCTCGTCTTTACCTGACACTGCAACTCACCCTTTTTCCTTACAGGCATGGTAACACCACACACTCTCGAGTCACAGTGAGTCTTCCAGTTCCAGGTCTTCTTCAGTGCATGGTCAAAAAGTTCATTTGAAATTGACAGCACCACAAAAAAAAACCCCAAAACAAACCCACAGCCCAGAAACAAGACGTGTTTGCTTTCTAGATAGCTGGTTCGTCTTCAAACAGAAAGATGTTCAGGGGACGTTTAAGCTGTCGAAACCATGCAGTGCACAGGACTGTGCTTATATCCACTGTCTGGTACCACCTCATCAATACATCCTGGCTGGAGAGTCAGCGTGATGGAGGCTCGGTGATGGTTCACATAGCATTACAGAGATAGGTGGCTCAATGGGAGCTGCAGATCTGGGACTACACGAGCCACCCCGTCTCAGTAGTAGGGTGTAGCCGGTGCAAGGCCGATGGAGGTGTGTTGACAGGTAGCAGGCTGGCCCGAGCTGAGTCTAGCTGCGCCCCTGTTCATTTCACCGAAAACAACCGTGGATGCGGCGGGTCGTCGTTGGTTTATGTGCAGGATAACATGGAGATGATCTATCCTGGCACGCTGGTCACATCAAACTGTCCGTCTCACGTTTCAGCCAAACAGAGATTCATGTACGGCGCAGGGCACGTCCAAAACGCCAAGTAACGGCTCTGTAAAAACGAAAGTTCGCCAAAGCAGCGGTGCATTAGCAAGAGGATAAAAATGGAAAGCCTTTCCTTTCAACACAACGCTGCAGATGCCGGCTGGCGCCCGGGCATGCAGGAGTTAGTGTCGTGTGGTTTTAACTTATGCAGGAATGCCTTTTACACGTCGAGGCGGCGGCGGCGGCGGCGGCGGCGTTACAGCGACTCGGTGTAACGGAGCGCACATCGCTGCGAGTTACCGCGGCACAGTCCTGCAGGATCGGGCGGCTAGCAGCCGCTATCGGGCTACACGTCAGCACAGCCTCTCAACCCAACGACGCTCTGCAGCGCGACGCCTGCAGGACAACACCTGCCTGCCTGCCTGCCTGCCTGCCTGCCTGCCTGCCTGCCTGACTGCCTGCCTGCCTGCCTGCCTGCCTGCCTGCCTGCCTGACTGCCTGCCTGCCTGCCTGCCTGACTGCCTGCCTGACTGCCTGCCTGCCTGCCTGCCTGCCTGCCTGCCTGCCTGACTGCTTGCCTGCCTGCCTGCCTGCCTGCCTGCCTGCCTGCCTGCCTGCCTGCCTGCCTGCCTGACTGCCTGCCTGCCTGACTGCCTGCCTGACTGCCTGCCTGACTGCTTGCCTGCCTCCCAGCTGTGGGTGAACGCGCATGGCTCTCAATGTCTCCATCTATTTACGCATTCCGTGAATATGTGTGTATTTGATGAATATGTCCCCTTGGTGAAAACAGTATTGTTATTCCCGTGGCCGTTAGATCCTCGCGTCGCCACATTTTGTTTTACTCCCGACCAGCGTGACGTACAGTCGGCGGCGCTGGCCGGGAACAGCGACAGCATCATCGCCACGCCACTTTTCGCTTACCTTAGCAACGTAGAGGCTGGCTGCCCGTTAGCTGGTACCCGCCTTGATTGACAGAACCCTGCGACCAATCGCACAGCGGGATTTCTTGTCGCAGCAGGGCGCGTTAACCAATAGGACGCGAGACGCGGGTGAGGGGCGAGAGTTAAATATGGCACACGTGTTTCGATATGGCTGCGCCCTGTTCCGTGTAAGACTTTTGAGTTGCTTTTGGCATAAAAAAGCCTTTTTAATCGGTGCTCCGTAAAGGTGAGGATTGACATGTTGCATTTACAGCTACTGCCCATGCAGTTGTTTTCGTATTAACTTCAGTACACCTGTTTCCGGCGAGCTTCGTCAGGAGAAGCGCCGCGCATCTTCGCCTGTGAATGGAGGTGGTACACGTTTCGTCTGGTGACGTCGTTATTTCCACGCCGGGAATTATTCAGCTGCAAATACAGCTGGTCAGTAGGCTGGCATGAATGATGTTGGCACTCTTGTAATGCCATGCAATCGCCCAGATAACTCAGGTGTTTGTTGCCAAATGCGTTTTGACTTCGCCAGGTGGTCACAGGCCTGTCGTGTTCGTGTAATCTGTGTGTAATCCACAACAGTGTCATCAGTACTCCGCGTTTCCACAAACGTACCCATTACTGGTTGGTTTTGCACAGAGCCCAGCAGCTCTGAGAAGTCGGCTGCAGATGGCGTCCCTGCCTGCCTGCCAGCCATGCCGCTGTGATGCCAAACGTGCAGCTCGTAAGTGTGCACCGTTGTGTGGCTCTCAGCACACTGCTGCACATCGGACCGGCGTGAGAATGAACAGAAATACATATATCGTGTTGGTGAGCCAAGGATTTGCTGCCATAGGTCCAGCCCTACACCCCATAAAGGTCCCCAAGGACATAATTCTCAGACTAAAATGTCCGTGATATCTGATGACAGGAAGCAGTCAGGGGCTTCGGGCTGCACAGAAACAGCTGAGAGCTTCTGCTGCATGAGGCCCATGTTGTATTGAGTACCTGGAAGTTTCCACACTCTTGCAGATCGTTGTCATTGCTTTGCTGGCTAAAATAAACTTGTCACTTTCTTTTGGAATTAACTAGCAAAAGTGGGGTAAAGGTAAGAAACGATTATAATTTCTGACAGTGTATTATAGTTGGAACATTTAAATACCTTGGTTGCATAAGTGTGCACGTCTTTTACATAACAGTGTTTCTGCATAATACTGAGCAAGGGCGCCTAATGCTTTGATAACAGCCGTTAGACTGGACAAGTCATGGCCCGTTTGTATTTGAGATTTTTTTTATTCTTTGTTGTAGTTCATTGCACTTTGTATTTCTGTTTCTATTGGATGGAGGTTTAGGCTCAGACTGGGGCATTTCCTGATTCCTGAAATCAGTTTTCCTATTTACAAGGATAATCTTCTTTAGTTGATGTGACTGTGCATCAGATTGTTGTGGTAACAAAAGATTAAATTCATTCATGGAGCATATAATAAATCTTCAACAATGTCCTGGGTTTAATTTATTCAATCATACCCCCCCCACACACACACACACATACAAAGGTTATTTCAGGTGATGGTGTTTCAGGTCATACTTTAAAAATGTGACTGGTTAGTTCTGAACATATGTACTATCCTCAGTTATGAGGTTAGTACACACTTATACAAGCAGGGTGTTTTAGCTTTTTGTTTTTAAATATTGTCAGAATGAGAAGCCTTTTCCAATCTTCGTTATGTTGGCTGCTATATACTTTTTATCGCTGTTATCCTGCCGGATGGGACAGGCAGTAGCTGTCTAGGATGTTGTGCTGCCAAGTCCGTCACTTGGCTCCTGAAGTAGTTGTGATTGTTAACGAAATCATCTACTTTTGTCATGTCTTTCTTTTTCTCCATCGTCTTTCTTACAGGGAATACTTACACCAATGAAGGCAAAGCTACATTTGGAGGAGTGATGGCCAAGACCGCTGAAAAGCAGTCAAGGAGAGATGCTGATGGTTGTTCTTTCCTCCACCGCTGTCCTACAGAAGGCAGCAGTATCTAAACCTTAATTGATAAGGGTTTTTGTTCAACAGATTGTTTCTGTTCAGCACTTATAACAAGTGTCTTAAATTGATCAGCTTGTTGGCAAATATGACGTGCACGTGTCAGTGCAGTTGCCAGTGGCTGTTAGCCAGTTCTACTGGCTTGAACTTTAAATTCAAACTCTGCAAGCAGGGCTATGCCTTGTGTCCCTCTGTCACTGTGTACACGGTCTACCTTGGCAGCCAGGATGGCGCGTCAAGTAAAGAACCTCTCTCATGTGTTGTACTGTATTTTGCACCAGAATGGTTTGGTATGTGTAATGGGCTGAATGGTTGCAATACAAATAGCTTGTTGAAGCATGTGATCAAAGATATTTTCCTGTACAGTTTGTTGAGTGTCTACTACTTTGCTGCTGCAGTCTTTCTCCTATAGCCACCCATTTTAATTTATTTTACTTTGATTTGAGAAATAAAACTGCTTTGTAACAGTGCTTGAACTGCCATTATGTCTGTGCAACTCATGTTGTATGATGGAAAACTGTGACGACCCCCTATTCCATATAACCCCATCACCTAATAGCAAAGTAGGTGGTCTGATCAGAGGCAGGGCGTCTGGGTAGCATAGCGGTCTAGTCCGTTGCCTACCAACACGCGGATCACCAGTTCGAATCCCTGTTAACCTCCGGCTTGGTCGGGCGTCCCTACAGACACAATTGGCCATGTCTGTGGGTGGGAAGCCGGATGTGGGTATGTGTCCTGGTCGCTACACTAGCACCTCCTCTGGCCAGTCAGGGCACCTGTTTGGGGGGAGGGGGAACTGGGGGGGGGGGTGTGATCCTCCCACACACTCCATCCCCCTGGTGAAACGCCTCACTGTCAGGTGAAAACAAGCGGCTGGTGACTCCACATGTATGGGAGGAGGCATGTGGTAGTCTGCAGCCCGCCCCAGATCGGCAGAGGGGGTGGAGCAGAGACCGCAGAAGAGTGGGGTAATTGGCCAAGTACAATTGGGGAGAAAAACGGGGTGAAAATCCAAAAACTGATGACCCCCTATTCCATATAACCCCATCACCTACTGGCAAGTGGGTGGTCTGGTCTTTTTCTCCTCAAGGTGGAGGTCCCGGATCTGCTTTAATTTATCAGAGGCAGCCTTAGTGAATCAAACACAAAACAATTTCAGTGATTTTTTTTCTTTTTTTATTTCTAAACTGCTGTTTTTAAATTCTGATAATTCACCCACAAACTTAGCATCGCAGAGAAAAACATGTAATGATGGTTTTAAAACAGACGTGGCTTGCCACGCTAAAGGTCATGTTACCCTGGCATTTGGCTCCCTGACCAGTTTTCTTTGCCAGTTTCCTTGGCTGGCTCCCCTCGTTACCCTCGTTACCTGGCACACGCCGGTGTGTTGGTTTCTTCTACAACACACTATCAGTACATGAGCCATCCTTCTCTCACTCAGGGAAGAAGTTATTTAACCTCTCACTACTTGGTAGCATTGTTCTTAAAATTCCCCACCAGTGCCCTGAAATTTTTATTAAAAACTACTACTACCACCACCACTACTACTACTACTGCTGCTTTCGGCTGCTCCCATTAGGGGGCGCCACAGTGAATCATCCGTTTCCATCTCTTCCTGTCCTCTGCATCTTCCTCTGTCACGCCATTCACCTGCATGTCCTCCCTCACCACAAAGAGGAAGGCCAAACTTCCTCTTCTCCTCTTCCCTGGCAGCTCCATCTTCACCATCCTTCTCCCAGTATACCCAGCATCTCTCCTCCACACATGTCCAAACCATCTCCATCTTGCCTCTCTTGCTTTGTCTCCAAACCATCCAACCTGAGCTGTCCCTCTAATATACTCGTTCCTAATCCTGTCCTTCTTCATCACTCCCAATGAAAATCTTATCATCTTCATCTCTGCCACCTCCAGCTCCACCTCCTGTCTTTTCATCAGTGCCACTATCTCCAAACCATATAACATAGCTGGTCTCACAACCATCTTGTAAACCTTCCCTTCAACTCTTGCTGGTAACTTTCTGTCACAAATCACTCCTGACACTCTTCTCCACCCACTCCACCCTGCCTGCACTCTCTTCTTCACCTCTCTCCTGCACTCCCCATTACTTTGGACAGTTGACCCCAAGTATTTAAACTTATCCACCTTCATCACCTCCACTCCTTGCATCCTCACCATTCCACTGTCCTCCCTCTCATTTACACATAGGTATTCTGTCTTGCTCCTTCTGACTTTCATTCCTCTTCTCTCCAGTGCATACCTCCACCTCTCCAGGCTGTCCTCCACCTGCACCCTACTCTCACTACAGATCACAATGTCATCTGCGAACACCATCGTCCATCATCATCGACTCCTGCCCGATCTTGTCCGTCAACCTGTCCATCACCACTGCAAACAAGAAAGGGCTCAGAGCCGATCCTTGATGTAATCCCACCTCCACCTTGAACCCATCTGTCATTCCAACCACCCACCTCACCACTGTCAACATTTTATTAAAAACTACACAGCAAATAATATGTGTCTCCTAGGTTCACTTTCCATTGGGTTCCTTTGCTTGTTTGCCACCCTGGCAGGCTCATGGTATTGTAGGTTGACAGCAACAGGCAGCCCTCCAGCCAAGCTTGTTTAAAAACATGAAATACACAAAGCTGTCTTGGTCTGACAGTGAAACTAGCGTATGTACAGTTTGGAAGGTTGGTAAAGTTGGATTGTCTTGTGTTGATCAGAACATATGGAAAGACCACATGTGAGCCTTGGTGGTCTTCATAGTTCTCATGCAACATACAGGAAACCTAACATGATGGTAATCCCTCTGTCTAACTCAATGTTACGCTTTAGATCATTAATACAAGTTTTTTTTGTCTATCGAAGACAAAATAGTTTGCTATAATAACTAGATAATAGAAAATTATACACAAATCATCAGTGCTTACAGACTAAAGATGTCTTCCTTCTGCATGAAACTGTTTTTAAGTATGTTGGACAACAACTTGTCCTAAATTTGGTCATGTTTTTAATACTTAACAGAATCGCACAATTTTTTGTGAGATGCAGCTGAATGGACAAGTAAATGTGGATCATTAAGACACTGAAAACATCGCAGTAATTTCTAACTCAGTCATCATCCGTAACCCAGCACAGAACTGACCAGCTCACTTCATCTGTACTTTGTACTGTGTGGTTTGCAGATGCATCAACATTCACAACTACAGAATGCCTGCACAGTTATCAGTATACGCTGCTCGCTCTCATTTTGACATGCTTTTTGCCATCACCAGCATTCTCAGAGGTAAGACATCCTCCACCCATTCACCATGACTCTGCATCATCCTCTGCCACAGATATGCCTCGTTCGTCGTTGAGTCCATCCACGCCACTTCTGCCCCATAACTTTTACCTGCACAGATCAGGACGGATGTTATAACTGTCAGGTTACAGACTGCCCATGAGGCGGTGATTGCATGTGTGTATTTATGTACGGGGAAAAGAACTTATGCATGGAACATTTGTGGAGGGGATGCAATCACAGCAAGACGGATAATGACCCCTCAGTGAAGTGTCAGCCTCCTACCTGTTCCAAGGCCAAGCCTAAGGCCCCCAATATAGTGATTATTCAGACGGTCGTGATCCCATACTGTGAGCTCCACACAGGCCTCTTTGAGGTCCTCTGGTCGGAAGCCATCATACACCATGGTGTGGTTGAACATGGGGTTGGTGGTCCTCTTCACCACTCGGGTTTTCTGTCGGCTTTTCCTGCTTGTATCAGGAAGTACCGTGCTGCAACAGAGGTTTCATACAGGAAAACAATGAAATTACATGGTCTGGGACGTAACGCGAACCCCTGCACGGGTCTTCTGGTCAAACGGCCTCAACATTTACACAACACGGTGTCTTACACATAGTGTCTTTACGAAAAGCGGGGGAACATCAAGCTACCAGAGAGTTGCCATTAATTTGGGCGTCTGGGTAGCGTGGCAGTCTATTCCGTTGCCTACTAACACAGGGATCGCTGGTTCGAATCCCTGTCTTACCGCCGGCTTGATCGGGCGTCCCTACAGACAATTGACTGTGTCTGTGGGTGGGAAGCCGGATGTGGGTATGTGTCCTGGTCTCTGCACTAGCGCCTCCTCTGGTCAGTGGGGGCGCCTGTTAAGGGGGGAGGGGGAAGTGGGGGGAATAGCGTGATCCTCCCACGCGCTACGTCCCTCTGGTGAAACTCCTCACTGTCAGGTGAAAAGAAGTAGCTGGTGACTCCACGTGTATGGGAGGAGGCATGTGGTAGTCTGCAGCCCTCCTGGATCAGCAGAGGGGGTGCAGCAGCAGAGGCCGGGACGGCTCGGGAGAGTGGGGTAATTGAATTGGTCGGATACAATTGGGGAGAAAAAGGGGTAGAAAAAAAAGAAGAAGAGGAAGCCACTAGTTTAACGATCTAAAATGATTAGACTGTGGTCTGTATGGTACTATCAGTAGTACAGAAGTAGGGGAGACTAACCATTTCACAAACGGGTCAATAATGACACCTCTGACCGGTGGAAGGTTCTTGCAGTCTTTCACCCAGATCTGCACCTCACCGGTCTCCATCTTGGATGTTTTCTTACCTACGGATGTCATATCACATTGAATGATCGTGTTAATCACCATAATACCACATGAAGGAGAACGGTCAGCGAAATGGAGAGGATGCAGGCTTACTCTGGGATATCTGTGGTAAAAACCGCAGCGCTACTCTCATCAGGCCTCTCTTGTCCGTTGCCGGGGAGAGCGAGGTCGTTCCGAGCTGTGACGAGACCTATGGGAACGGTGAAAGGTAGCGAGATGTCTCAGCAAACCCTTAGGGCACATACACAGGCGCTCGTGTGGGAATGCGGGGTCATTACCCTGGCTTTTAAGGTGTACACATTCATCTCTGTGTTGCTGAAGTCCCATCGTGACAAATCCACATCCACCTCTCCAAGGAAGGTATTCCGCCCGAATGTGTCATTGTGCCACACCGAGACGTTGAGCTTTTGTGTTCTCAACACCTCCATTGTGACTTTGAACTACAAAACAGGGCAAATGGGGGCATTAAAAGGCGGTAATGAGATAGACGTGGAAGAAGAAGTTTAACTGGTGTTTCATGTGGAATCTTTACCTGAAGAATTTCATTGTAGGTGGGATTCAGTGTCTTCTTTTTAACACTGGTCTTCCTCTTTCCCATCTTTGTTATGTCAGGAAGAAGATAACATTTTACATACCTAAAGATTAATTCAAAATTACATTCACAACCAAAGCAAAACGTTTAGGATGGGGTTACTACTGCTACAACTGAATCGCATCTTATTTGTATTCTACAATATTTGGATATAAGCTGCTGTCTTCATCGTGCCAGTGATAGAAATGACCGAAAAGGGACACCTGTCTGCATGCAAATCTTCAGGGTGGCCGCTTTAGAGGGTCCGTGCATAGAGAACTCTCTCTATACTTCACGATTAGTAAGTACAACTCTGATACTGCTTGATATTTGCATATATTAATGCAGGGCCCTTCAGTGAGTTGGGTCTTGGTCGGTTCCGAAAGAGATTTTTAAGAGTATGAGGGAAACCTGCCGTACATATCGCTGCTATCTCTTTGCCCAGTGCAGCGTAAGTGTTTCGTCTGCCAGTACCCCTTCAGGCCTACGTATTGAGCACCTACGGATCAGAGCGGCTCTTCTTGGGCTCGGCCACGGCCAGGTCATGGCAGTGGACCACGAAGATGTGGAACTCTCCCACTTTTTGGACATAGTTCACAGCAAACTGGATGGTGCCCTGGACTTCAACGTCACCAACGTCGACGGGGTAAAGGCTGCCCATACTACCGCTGATCTTTACATTAAAACAAACAAACAAAAAAACATTATTAGTGATATTATAATAAATAGCTTGGTTATGACTATGCCCCCCCCCAATTGTGCCCGTCCAATCACCCCGCTCTTCCAAGCCGTCCCGGTCTCTGCTCCACCCCCTCTGCTGATCCGGGGAGGGCTGCAGACTACCACATGCCTCCTCCAATACATGTGGAGTCACCAGCCGCTTCTTTTCACCTGACAGTGAGGAGTTTCACCAGGGGGACGTAGCACGTGGGAGGGTCACGCTATTCCCCCCCCCAGTTCCCCCTCCCCCCTGAACAGACGCCCCGACCGACCAGAGGAGGCGCTAGTGCAACGACCAGGACACATACCCACATCCGGCTTCCCACCCACACACACAGTAAATTGTGTCCGTAGGGACGCCTGCCCAAGGCGGAGGTAACACGGGGATTCAAACCAGCGATCCCCGTGTTGGTAGGCAACAGAATAGACGGTGACGCCACCCAAACACCCTAGTTATGACTATTTTTGATTCAATGTTTCTAAACCTTATAGGTGTGGTGCAAAGACTAATTCTGTGGTATAAAGTCAATCAAATGTGATGCCTGTGTCTATCTTATGTCGAGTCATAGCAGGAAGTTCCTCTCGTGAGTTTGAAGCCTTTACAGACGAGCATTTGCATCGTGAGTCATTTGCTGACTTTCCCCCTAAAACCTGCACAAGCTTGCGCATGTCCTGTCGCTGGAGCTCCCAGCGCAGTTTATCTGATGAGCAACTCTGCATGCAAGTTTATGTGCAAATATGCATGTGATGCACACCTTTCTGTGCAGCTGCAGCACAACATGGATCCCCGTGTGTGAGAGCTCTGTTGTGAGAAAGAGCTGAACTTTGCAAGGCAACTTGTTTGAAAGTTAAAAAGGTGTGTAAAGGTGTGATTAACTTGTCTGGGGGACAGACAAATGTTAGGATATACGCATTGCCAGATTGCTGTCTGGAGGGAGCTTTAATAAATATGTTTGGAAGAGAAATAGTAAGAATAAGTATCTAAACAGACATAAAGTGTTACAAGATTTTCAAAAATCAAGTGGACAGACATACTATATTAAAAAAACACAATATTTTTGATATTCTCATCGTGTTTCATTTGAATGTTGTGTGCTTCTCTAGAAAGAGCTTTAGGTCGCCTGCCCGGAGGAGACAGCTATGTCAAGAAATTGAGTTCTAAGCCAGTTTGCGAGGCCTGTTTTGTTGGGAAGGAGCTACGCTTGATGATAAGGAGATAACCTGAACAAAACTCTGCCCTTTAGCTAAGATTATGTCAATCTAAACCAATTTTGTTCCGGCTTCTTTACATTAGTTTAACTAAAATAGGTTTTTCTAACTAGCTCGCCTCTCTACAACAGTGTCCAAACAAAGCTGCTGAGTTTGCTGTCAGGTGGATGAGCTCATAACTACGTCAGGTAGATGAGCTCATAGTGTGACTATGAGCTCATTCAATTTTGCATGTTTGAGAAGAGCAACCAGTAAGCTGTCTGTGGTACTGTCCCAGTGTTAACGTGAGCGAGCGCCTCTGAAACTAGTCATACTTCACAGATTGCACCCAACTTTTCAAGACCCTTTTGAACCCCCCTTCCCTTTGACACACAAGTAGAGACACACATTGCTGCGTGCTTGACTGACATTTCAGAGTGGATGGTGACACACCACCTGAAGCTCAATCTGGACAAGACAGAGCTGATGTTCCTTCCAGGGAAAGGTTGCCCGCACCGAGACCTGGCCATCACCATTGACAATACCGTGGCGATGCCAGCTGGGACTGTGAGGAATCTGGGTGGGATCCTGGACGACCAACTGTCGTTTGCTGCAAACGTTGCATCGGTTGCTCGCTGCTGCAGATTTCACCTCCATACCATCAGGAGGATTCGCCCATTCCTCACCGACGAGACAGCACAGGTGCTCATCCAGGCTCTGGTCATCTCCTGGCTGGACTACGGCAACTCCCTCCTTGCTGGCGCCCCGGCGTCGGCCATCAGTCTCTGGAGCTTGTTCAGAAAGCTGCAGCTCGTCTGGTGTTCAACCGCCCTAAGTTCCCCACACAACTCCCCTTCTCATGTCCCTACACTGGCTCCCAGTAGCTGCTCACATCCAGTTTAAGACTCTGGTGCTAGCCTACAGGGCAGTGAAAGGAACAGCTCCTTACTATCTCCAGGCCATGGGCAAGCCCTACACCCCCGCCCAACCACTTCGCTCCGCTGCCTCGGGACGCCTGGTTGCCCCGTCACTCAGAGGCCCCTGCTGCCGATCGACCCGGTCACGGCTGTTTTCTGTCCTGGCCCCACAGTGGTGGAATGAACTCCCCACTGATGTCAGACACAACGCTAGTCACACTAGCACTTACATTCAAAGATAACATGTCAACCTACAGATCACATGATAACACCAGGTTTAACGCCAACATCCCATGATCATATGTATCTTCACCATCTAAAGCCACGTTTCAACCCAAAGTACCCGGAACTTTTAGTCCCAGGAACTACTTTTCAACCCAAAGTACCCGGAACTTTTAGTCCCAGGAACTACTTTTCAACCCAAAGTACCCGGAACTTTTAGTCCCAGGAACTATTTTTCAACCCAAAGTACCCGGAACTTTTAGTCCCAGGAACTATTTTTCAACCCAAAGTACCCGGAACGTTTAGTCCCAGGAACTACTTTTCAACCCAAAGTACCCGGAACTTTTAGTCCCAGGAACTACTTTTCAACCCAAAGTACCCAGAACGTTTAGTCCCTTGAACTACTTTTCAACCCAAAGTACCCAGAACGTTTAGTCCCAGGAACTACTTTTCAACCCAAAGTACCTGGAACGTTTAGTCCCTTGAACTACTTTTCAACCCAAAGTACCAGAAACGTTTAGTCCCAGGAACTACTTTTCAACCCAAAGTACCTGGAACGTTTAGTCCTAGGAACTACTTTCAACCCAAAGTACTCGGAACGTTTAGTCCCAGGAAATACTTTTCAACCCAAAGTACCCGGAACGTTTAGTCCTAGGAACTACTTTCAACCCAAAGTACTCGGAACGTTTAGTCCCAGGAAATACTTTTCAACCCAAAGTACCCGGAACGTTTAGTCCCAGGAAATACTTTTCAACCCAAAGTACCCGGAACGTTTAGTCCCAGGAACTACTTTTCAACCCAAAGTACCCAGAACTATTAGTCCTAGGAAATACTTTCAACCCAAAGTACTCGGAACGTTTAGTCCCAGGAACTACTTTTCAACCCAAAGTACCCGGAACGTTTAGTCCCAGGAACTACTTTCAACCCAAAGTACCCGGAATGTTTAGTCCGGTTCCCTGGAACTTAATTTAGAACCTGGTTCCTGTGCTGGAAACGCACTGAGTTCCTCAAAAGGTTCCTAGTTCCTGGGGAAAGTTCCTGCGGTGGAAACACAGTGGTGCCCACTAAAGACTGAGCTTTTTTTTTTTCTGTCTGCTTTGTTTTTCAAAAAACAATTTTATGTAGGCTTCTATGCAGCCTTGTGCATGACTGATTCACAGCCTCTAGTGTACTTCATGTGTTCAGCGATGATATTTCAGTGATGAGAGAGTTGTGTGTGGACATACAGAGGACATGCCAGAGGAGATGCTAATGTTAGACATGGAGCTCCCAGTATTTCTCCTCCAGGCCATGGTGTTCTCTGAAGTGCTGTCACTGTCCATCTAAAAGTGGGAGAAGAAAAAGGCAGCCATGACACCCTGTCCATCCAACTCTTCAATAAATTTCAAGCAAATGAGTCAGTGTTGCCAAAACAATATCTGAATTAAGCTGAGTTTCCATCTGACCTGTTTAAATGAATGAAACTCTGAACTCGGCCTACTTGTCGTACATCATATGTTCACACTTTCACACCCACGAGAAGGATGGACCAGCTCACATAAAGAATCGCTGATCGTGTGATTAAATTCTACTCACATTTCACATTTTTATTTGGCAAATGTGTTTCCATTTCAATTTATTGAATTTCTTTATTGTCAAATAGAAAGTTGAGCCACCTCAAGTGAGCATATAAACTTATGTGTACATTTTGGGGATTTTATTTCCATCAAGTTTTTTGAATTTGAAATGACAAAATTCACGTTAAAAAATGCATATGCGCTGGCTGGAAAAACTAGCAAAATCGGTTCACTGAAACTTTTTTTGTTATCAAAAATTTTTAAAAACTAAAATTGTACATCAATCTATCAAGTGCAGTTAAGGCAATGAACAAATCAGTTCGAGTACTACAGTCTAGCTGCTGAACACTGAGTGCTTTTGGTCGCACACAGCTGCGAGTACTGTGTGCAGCAGCCAGCTGACAGTAGTTTACCTCCTCTTGCTGGAAATCAGCCACTGGTTCATCGTGTCTCACCGGCTCTGGGTCAACAATAGAGAAGGCTGATGGCGGAATGGCAGAAACTGGAAAAAAGATAAAACACGTAATCTCTCCCAGTGAGTTATATTTGGTAACCCTCATCTTCAAATGAATCCCAAACATCAACATGTAAATGTCAACATGATTTCCAGGCCCAGCGGACGCATGTCGTGCTCTCATTTACCATCATCCACACTTCGATTCACTTGTCTTATCAGGGCACTTTTACTGCTTTGTTCACCTGTAAAGACAAATCCGTTTTCAAAGGGTAGGCTGTTAATTACGTGTCACTAACATGAGCTGTTATAACACACACCTCAGACACATTGTTATTACACATCACTAACATGAGCTGTTATAACACACACCTCAGACACATTGTTATTACACAACACTATCATGAACTATTATAATATAACACACGCCTCAGATACATTGTTATTACACAACACTAACATGAGATGTTATATTGTAACACACACCTCAGATACATTGTTATTACACATCACTAACATGAACTATTATAATATAACACACACCTCAGACACATTGTTATTACACGCCACTAACATGAGCTGTTATATTATAACACACACCTCAGATACATTGTTATTACACGCCACTAACATGAGCTGTTATATTATAACGCACACCTCAGATACATTGTTATTACACAACACTATCATGAGCTGTTATATTATAACACACACCTCAGATACATTGTTATTACACGCCACTAACATGAGCTGTTATATTATAACACACACCTCAGATACATTGTTATTACATGCCACTAACATGAGCTGTTATATTATAACACACACCTCAGATACATTGTTATTACACATCACTAACATGAGCTGTTATATTATAACACACACCTCTGATACATTGTTATTACATGCCACTAACCTGAGCTGTTATATTATAACACACACCTCAGATACATTGTTATTACACATCACTAACATGAGCTGTTATATTATAACACACACCTCTGATACATTGTTATTACACGCCACTAACATGAGCTGTTATATTATAACACACCTCAGATACATTGTTATTACACGCCACTAACATGAGCTGTTATATTATAACACACACCTCTGATACATTGTTATTACACAACACTATCATGAGCTGTTATATTATAACACACACCTCAGATACATTGTTATTACACGCCACTAACATGAGCTGTTATATTATAACACACACCTCTGATACATTGTTATTACACAACACTATCATGAGCTGTTATATTATAAAACACACCTCAGATACATTGTTATTACACGCCACTAACATGAGCTGTTATATTATAACACGTACCTCAGATACATTGTTATTACACGCCACTAACATGAGCTGTTATATTATAACACACACCTCAGATACATTGTTATCACACGCCACTAACATGAACTATTATAATATAACACACGCCTCAGATACATTGTTATTACACGTCACTAACATGAGCTGTTATAATATAACACACACCTCAGATACATTGTTATTACACGTCACTAACATGAGCTGTTATAATATAACACACACCTCAGACACATTGTTATCACACGTCACTAACATGAGCTGTTATATTATAACACACACCTCAGATACATTGTTATTACACGTCACTAACATGAGCTGTTATATTATAACACACACCTCTGATACATTGTTATTACACATCACTAACATGAGCTGTTATATTATAACACACACCTCAGACACATTGTTATTACACGTCACTAACATGAGCTGTTATATTATAACACACACCTCAGATACATTGTTATTACATGTCACTAACATGAGCTGTTATAATATAACACACACCTCAGATACATTGTTATTACACGTCACTAACATGAGCTGTTATATTATAACACACGCCTCAGATACATTGTTATTACACGTCACTAACATGAGCTGTTATAATATAACACACACCTCAGATACATTGTTATTACACGTCACTAACATGAGCTGTTATATTATAACACACGCCTCAGATACATTGTTATTACACATCACTAACATGAGCTGTTATATTATAACACACACCTCAGATACATTGTTATTACACGCCACTAACATGAGCTGTTATATTATAACACACACCTCTGATACATTGTTATTACACAACACTATCATGAGCTGTTATATTATAAAACACACCTCAGATACATTGTTATTACACGTCACTAACATGAGCTGTTATATTATAACACACGCCTCAGATACATTGTTATTACACATCACTAACATGAGCTGTTATATTATAACACACACCTCAGATACATTGTTATTACACGCCACTAACATGAGCTGTTATATTATAACACACACCTCTGATACATTGTTATTACACAACACTATCATGAGCTGTTATATTATAAAACACACCTCAGATACATTGTTATTACACGCCACTAACATGAGCTGTTATATTATAACACGTACCTCAGATACATTGTTATTACACGCCACTAACATGAGCTGTTATATTATAACACACACCTCAGATACATTGTTATCACACGCCACTAACATGAACTATTATAATATAACACACGCCTCAGATACATTGTTATTACACGTCACTAACATGAGCTGTTATAATATAACACACACCTCAGATACATTGTTATTACACGTCACTAACATGAGCTGTTATAATATAACACACACCTCAGACACATTGTTATCACACGTCACTAACATGAGCTGTTATATTATAACACACACCTCAGATACATTGTTATTACACGTCACTAACATGAGCTGTTATATTATAACACACACCTCTGATACATTGTTATTACACATCACTAACATGAGCTGTTATATTATAACACACACCTCAGACACATTGTTATTACACGTCACTAACATGAGCTGTTATATTATAACACACACCTCAGATACATTGTTATTACATGTCACTAACATGAGCTGTTATAATATAACACACACCTCAGATACATTGTTATTACACGTCACTAACATGAGCTGTTATATTATAACACACGCCTCAGATACATTGTTATTACACGTCACTAACATGAGCTGTTATAATATAACACACACCTCAGATACATTGTTATTACACGTCACTAACATGAGCTGTTGTATTATAACACACACCTCAGATACATTGTTATTACACATCACTAACATGAGCTGTTATATTATAACACACACCTCAGATACATTGTTATTACACGCCACTAACATGAGCTGTTGTATTATAACACACACCTCAGATACATTGTTATTCTTATTTTAAAACATCCCTGGATGAGTTTAATAAGCAAAAGGAACACTAGATTCCATTACAACTACAATTTGGTCTTTTGTCTCCTTTTTTTTTAAATTTGGATTTTTTTTCTCCCCAATTGTACTTGGCCAATTACCCCACTCTTCCGAGCTGTCCCAGTCGCTGCTCCATCCCCCAATCCGGGGAGGGCTGCAGACTACCACATGCCTCCTTCGATACATGTGGAGTCACCAGCCGCTTCTTTTCACCTGACAGTGAGGAGTTTCACCAGGGGGACATAGCGTGTGGGAGGATCACGCTATTCCCCCCAGTTCCCCCTCCCCCCTGAACAGGCACCCCGACTGACCACATACACACATCCGGCTTCCCACCCGCAGACACGGCCAGTTATGTCTGTAGGGACGCCTGACCAAGCCGGCGGTAACATAGGGATTTGAACTGGTTATCCCCATGTTGGTAGGCAACAGAACAGACTGCTACACCACCCGGATGCCCTCACAATTTGGTCTTTTAAATATCAACTGTCTTTGTGAACAACAGTACAACAGTTAACATAGACAGGACACTTACTTGTTGTTTGCGAGGTGAGGTTCTCTAGACTTTTAGATGAAGACATGGATGTGGGCCTTGAAGACATCTGTTTCAACGCTGATCTTAAGGGGCTAGAATCATCATCATAACCTGCCACAAACGACACACAATCAGCTCTGGACAATACACCAAATGTGACGTTCCACAACAGTTTATTCACTAAAGATTTCAAAAGTATAATACTTGTATGTCAGTAAAGGGGAGAAACAGAGTCTATGTGAGATGAAATGTTCCAAGTGTTTCCATAAATTTCAAAGACTAACTGACTACTTCTTGGTAAATGAGTCTCAAACTCCTACCCAATACCAATGAAGTCTTCCATGAGATGTCCTTAGAATTCCATTAAGTTTGAATTAATAGCCGTATTCTTAATGCCCAGGTGAGTTTGACTCATCATACTGATATTTAGAGCACATGATTATGCCGAAATCCCCAACTACTGGGGAATGTGCATCACCCAGGGGGTGCTACACATTGGTGGTGTTTGAGGAGAGTTTCCCCCCTTCACTGTGAGGCGCTTTGGGTGTCAAGATAAAGCGCTAATGAAATGCAATCCATTATTATTATCATTATTATTATTATTACTGCATCAACACCCCCTCAACCAATAAAAAACTGTTTTCAAAATGAAAAAGTACATTTAGCTGTTAGTCATATTAAGATAATGAAAATGGTCTAGAATGACTTCAGTTAGAATAAAATGGGAATTAGAATAATGTATATCATATATACATCAGGTAAGAGACAGTTTAAGTCTTTCGATAGTTAACTAAAAACTGAAACTTGATATTAAAGTGAGCAGGAATTAGGAAGGCAATCAACTCATAATGAAACACCGAAGGGGAAAATGAGAAGCCCCACAGAAGAGATGGGGAGTCAGGATTTCAGCAGCTTGATAACAAGTTGCCCAACAGGATGGATGCATACCAGCTCTCAGAAACACCATATTTGCTGTGATTTGAACGTGTTAAGTTTGAAACATCTCAAAGCTACAATCTTGAAGATTATCGTTTTTAACTTACTGATGCAAAAGGGGAAACTGATAATTTGTCAGCACCTTCTCTACCACCATCAACTACAGTCAAGTCAAGTCAATTTGATTTGTATAGCCCAATATCACAAATTACAAATTTGCGTCAAGGGGCTTTACAGCAACACAACATTACACAACATCCTTAGACTCTCGCATTGGATAAGGAGCAACTCCCTGAAAAAACCTTAAACAGGGAAGAAAAAATAGGAAGAACCCTCATTGTCTTAAATACATCAGCAATCAGTAGTTAAGTGTCAGATGGGGCATTGGTTTGCTTATAAATCTTCAAGGTTGTAGCTTTAATAAATCAGAGCCTGTTCTAATAACAGACACTACTGATAGGGTTGACACGATTGGCTTCAACAATCGAAATCTTCACTGTGAGTAACAACTCTAAATCTAATCTAGAGGGAAAAAAGATAAATACAAGGAAGAATTATAAAGCTCACTGCCTGAACTTGCCCGAGATTGAGACCAGACCATGGTTTCTCTTTCCTGGCTGGAGCCATTAACATTTTGCATGACCCAAGAACCGATCCTAGATTGATTCCCTTCGATGGTACTCTTGCCATCGACTCCCTCACAGTCTCTGGGAGGACTCTGTGGTCTTTGCTCTGTACCAACCAATGCACCAGGAGCTGGAAGTTTCCCATCTGACTCATTGGCAGTTTTTTCTTGGTGAAAAGGGGGGAGATGAGCGGTTTCAGGTGCCCCAAGAAAATGCTGATAGTCTTGAGGGATGAAAGATCTCGCAAATCGGGTAAAAGTGCCTGCCTTTTTTGAAAACCCTGATAATTTTTGTTTTTTAAATTCTTTAGAAATTGGTTGTCCGATTTTATCAAATTCTGACACCTTTCTGCATTGTTGTTCAGCGGAGGAGTTCAGATGAATGTGCTGTTGACTTAGGATTCCAACATTGGTCCCTCTTGCTGACTGGGTAAACAGCTGTGCAGAGTCAAGCGAATTCTGTTCAGAGATATTTTGGGACAGCGTAGGGTGATGATGCACATAATTCTCAGGTTGTAGTTGTGGAAGGCTGGATTTTACTTCTGTACTTGGTTTAATGTCCATTAACCCAGACCAATTTGCCTCATGTGAGGGACTTTTTCTCTGTCTAGTTGCAGGAGTTGGCCTCCCTGATTGTTCCTCATGGTCTCTTCCTGCGGAGGCAATGTCTATCAGAAAGGTTTTCAAGGGAGAATCTTCCAGTCTAGATTCTCTAGGCAGGGCTTTTGGATGGCATGTCTTAGATGGGCTTCTCCTGACTTCATCATCTGTTGAGTCATTTGATTTTGGAGTGTGTGTTGGACTAGGACTGAGAGGCCTTTCTTGTCTCAAAACCGAATCAACTTCGGACTTAAGCTGCTGACAAGGTGTTTGTGCAGTAATGCTGTAACTACTCAACTGCCTTTTGTCTAAACTCTGACGGTGAAAGCCCTTGTCAGTCATAACTTCAGAGTCTGAGACAGCATTACACATAGCTCTGCTACTTGAAGATTGTTGCAGATCAGAGTGAGGGGCAACTACTTTATTTTCAAGGTGCACAGACGTCTCTGAACTTGATCTTGATTGTACTGGACTGACTGAGAGCTCCTTGACTTTTCCAACAATGATCTTGGGTCCTGAGTATTCTTTCTCCCAGAAACACTTTAGGTCACTGATCTTTGTGGTCCTGTTCTCTTGCAGAGATTGCCTGGGGAGGGGAACTGGGGTGTCCTTTTTTTGCTCCTGTGTGTTATTATGGATGTCTTGCTCTGGCAGTAAAATCTGAGAATCTGTTATTGAACCTGTTAAAGAGTCATCTGTCTCTTCACAGATGAGAACTGGAAAAGCTCTGTACGTAACATCCTCTTTTGGAATATGTAACAGGAGGGGACTTTCAGTCTGTGGAGGAGAAATCTCTTCACCGGACTGGGCAGCATTACCCTCAGGTGAAAGATGATCTACCAGTTCTGTTGTAGGTGAGAGGTCATTGTTTTGACTTTCCACAAGAGGGTCAATCTGCTCATTTTGTGAGCCATGTGTGTCTTCTATTTCTTTATTGAGGCTGTTTCCATGCCTTGCCTGGTCTCTAGTGAAGATTACTTTGGGACCACTGTTTCCTCTCTCCCAGAATGCTTTTAGGTTGGATAGAGTCTTTGAAAACTTTGCAGCTCTATCTATGCTCTCTGTTGGCACCTGGTGAGATTCTGAGTCTGAACCTAGAGAGGTCGAGATTTCTTTAAATGGGGTCTTTTGTAGTGCTGTGAGATGTAATGCTCTGAGTGCTGTCCCAGTAGCTTTATCTTCACCTTTGACATGAGCAACATGTATTTGACTGTCCTTGGTAATATCTGTGGCAGATTGGGAATAATGGAGTTCCAGGACATAGTCATCCAGTTCCTTTTGCTTGGACAATGTCACCTCCTCCTTGTTTGGACTCTGTAATTCGGTGCCTTTCTTGTTGACTTCACCTCTACCAAATATTCCAGGCAGCCTTTTTTGTGTCTTTGGTGAAACACCATGCGACAGACTCTGTTTGATGTTATTACTTAAAGTCTCAGTATCTGAGCCAGCCTCAACAAAAATGTTAGGTTTGTTGGTGGATTTCTGAAGCAGCTTTGGTTGTGGATTGATGCTGTTTCCAAGACCCTGCCTGAGCCAATCTGTGTCAGTTTCTTTACCTTTAGAGTGACCGTCCTCTTCAGGCCCTGTCGCCTGATGAACAGGCTTACCTGGCGCCTGCCCAGTTGAAAGGTTGGACACTTGAGGATTAAGAAGCTCGATGTGACCTTGTTCACATGGACCTGCAAAGGAAATAAACATCTCTTGGATCACCCCAATATCCTATATCTATGGTATCAAAGAAAAGCTATCCATGCAGGATTTTTTGAAGGATACATTTTTTGTCTTTGGACTAGAAACAATATCACTCTTAATTTTACTGTCATATTTCAATTAGAATTCCTGCATGCAACATAAGAGATCAACAGAAAAAAATCAGACATTTTGACAAAAATTAAAGTGGCACTTTCACTTTGTCTAATTTTATTAAATTTTTATTGGGGGGAGGGGATTCCCCCCCCCCTTTTCACCCCAACTGGATCCAGCCAATTACCAACTGTCCCAATCGCTGCTCCACCCCCTCTACTGATCCGGGGAGGGCTGCAGACTACCACATGTCTCCTCCGACACATGTGGAGTCACCAGCTGCTTCTTTTCACCTGACAGTGAGGCATTTCGCCAGGGGGACGTAGTGCATGGCAGGATCACGCTATTCCCCCTGGTTCCCCCTCCCCACTGAACAGGCGCCCCTAACGACCAGAGGAGGCGCTAGTGCAGTGACCAGGACACATACCCACATCCGGCTTCCCACCCACGGACATGGACAATTTTGTTTGTAGGGACGCCCAACCAAGCCAGAGGTAACACGGAAATTTGATCCAGCGATCCCCATGTTGGTAGGCAATGGAATAGACCACCACGCTACCCAGACACCCCCTAATTTTTTTTTAGGCTGTATCAATGTCAGTCCTTGTTAGTAGACTAAAGTTGACCAGACTAGATGGCCATTTACCTTTGGCAGTGACAGAATCAGTTTAGTAATCACGGATTTGTTAGACATTCTAAAGCACCAATACTGCCAAAGCATTGTCCCAATGTCCCAGTAGTGCAAGAAAAAACCAGTATTCAGTAAGCAACAGTTGAACATAAAACTATAATCAACAACCTCTGAGCATTTGCTTAAGCATGAATATTAGAACGCATGAACATTTCAATTGTGAAAAATTATAAACTGGATCAGGTTAACATACTGGCATATTTATTGATCAAATGTTAATGCTGCTATGAGTAGTTTTTAACTGATCATTTTTAGTCTCAATTTTATTTTGATGCCTCCGTATGACCATACCAGAGGGAGAATGTTGATCTTTGTGACAACAGGTAATGCTTATGCAAAATTAAGTTGTTCTTCCATGACACACTGCTGCTTTTGTCCACAAGGGTTCACAAAGTAAATAAAAGTCCAAAACTCTTCATAGCAGCTTTAAATTAATTCAGAAAGGTTTGTTTTCTCATGTCTACATATTGAAGTCATCAGTTGCTTGCTTGTTAGGTTCTTTGATTGGTGTTAAAGGTACAATCCGCAATCGATGCACACAGTGGCTGTCCACTCCACTTCCGCCACTGGTTTTGTCAGACTTCATAAACGTTGCTAGCTTTATTACTTTGACTGAGAAAATCAGCCAGTGCCCCATCGTTTTTGATTCCTTTCATGGCTTTCTGTTGTGTCTGCTACACAAACAAATACACAAGTTTGACCTGATGGCAAGATTTGTAAATTTTCTTGTTGTCAGTAGACCACTCGTGTTGTCGCAGTCCTCCACATAGCGATGGTGGTGTATACCATTACAGATTGTACCTTTACTGTCTAACTAATTGCTTGATTGTAAGGTTTTTTTTGACCGGTTGTCCTGTTTTTTTACGACTGACTGATTGGTTTACAAGGAAGTTCTTACCACCAGGAAGCTGGTGAGGGCCAGTATCTTGGTTATGGACATTTGGCTCCCTTTCCCACCTGGAACCATCTTCAGCTACATCCAGTTTATTTTGTTTAAGTAGCGGTCTATGTATGCCACCAGCTATACTCCTCATATTCACAGTGTTGTTTTCCTCCTCAGAGGGAATGACAGAGTCCACATCAAGCAAACTGTGCTCTCCTAGCTCCTTCCCATCCTGCCACTCCATGCTGCTCTGGCCAACTGCAGAGCAGAACCTCACATGTTTTCTGTCTATCCAGCCTAAGGCTTCTTTGTCTGTGGCTGAGGTACTCTCAGTGGGAGATCCCAGGTCTACCGGACTCTGGGAGGTCAGCCAGGAGTAGTGAGAGTCTGTGGAGCTAGAGCTGGACATGTGTTTCAGTATGCCCCTTGGTGTGGTAGAGTTTGTCTGTCTACCTGCAACTACCTCAAATTCTGATTTAATCTCCTCCTGAGGTCTGTTATTGCTTTTTCTCTTTTGGGGCTCAGGCACATGTGTGTTCAGGGTTACCGGACTGTCTTTAGGGTGGCCTTGTTCTCGGTTAGCAGTATGAGAACTGCAGTAGTCGGACGATAGTAAAGGTTCTGAAAGAAATGGAAGAAATACAAAATAGACACATTTATCACTATTTCAGTCAACAGTGTACAGTTTCTTTTTTCTTTTCCATCTCCTCAATGACCATGCTCCATTATACAATGATGCAATCTACCATCTTAATGCTCCTCATCACCTACAACTTCCTCTGCAGTCTCAGACCAGCTAAATCCTACTTCCCCAAAATGTTAGACTTCATACCAGGTGTAAAAAATGGATAATGTACAGTCAAAAATGGAACAACTTATGGTTGTGCTGTCCTTCTTATCAGCCAAATGGATCATTCTAATGAGCTGGAAGCAACAGAAACCAAACTGTTTTAGAATCAAGAACGGGTTGACAGACTTATGGACTTGCTATCGGCGGAACGATGGTGTCAGTACTCCAAGAGTATGATAATGGACTTGATGGACCCTGGCAATGTATAAGGTCTTAACTGGAAAAAGGTTAACTCATGTCCTGGAGTGTTATAATTTATTCAGAAGCCTGTAAGAGTTTTAATTTGTATTATGAATTTAAGTTTTGTATTTTGCTTGATCTTATTTCTTATGGAATAAATAATGTTCCTCCTTGAATTCTATATAGTGATTTGAAAACCCCCCCCTTCACATTTTTCTCCTTGTCGCTTGTATTATTGTGATTACTGCAGTTTCTCTTTTGTTCCCAAAAATTATTGGGAAAAAAAAAATTATTAGATTAGAATTAGATTATTAGATTAGATTAGAGTCAGATCATGATGGACAGGCCTTTGTGTGGCGAGCCAGAGCGTCTAGAATGACCTCCCAACGTACATGAGAGAAGTTCCCACTCCCTGAACTCTAATAATCATCAGCTAATAAAACACTTTAATACTCCTATTTCTGCAGCTCATGCAAACTGCCTTTTACTATCGTAAATATGATTATAATGTAGTAGCTGGTGTTTCTGTAAAAATCACTTTTTTTTCAAAAACAACTTTGGATCTCACTGCCAATAAGTTGGGGGATTTCTGCACCTTGCACATTAGTAAGTCTGATTGTAATTTCTGAAAGCCAAGCTGCACCCTTATTATGGCAACATTAAAGGCTCTTTATGTAGCGCTCAAACGTCTTGCAGCAGATAGAATGGCAAACATTATACCCCATTTTTGAATTAATCATGCCTTGGTCTGGCTTATAGTCTGAATATATGTCTACACAAATACACTAGGCAGTTTAATTTGATACAAATATCAATAATAATTATGTCCATTGTCAGTATTAGCATCCAGGTTTTGCATTTTTTTCTTATAATTTTTCATTCAAAAACATTTGTCTATAGCTCCTGTGAAATATTTTCCGCAGGCACAAGTCATGCAGAAAAGATTATGTCTCTGGAATGTATTCCTATGTAATCCCTTTGGAAGTTGGGCAGCCCCATGTAAGAATGTCCTTCACCTTGACAACCCCTGGGAAAATAGCCTCAGTCCCCTTAGTTCATTGGCTCATTTCAAAGCAATTTCAAGAAAACACACACCGAAATGGGGGGGGGGGTGGCAAAAGATATAGATTAATTAGCTCTGGTTACAGAACTTGGGTCAACTTGACTTCAATATTTTATGCACACGATCGGAGATTTCGTGCTTTTTAAGTTATAAGATATGAAACCAAACTATTGACGGCTAAGAACCTGATTAAATGCTTTGGGTGCCTAGAAAAGTGCTATATAAATATAATAATAATAATTATTATTATTAAACACAAGAGTTTCACCTACTGCCAACTGTTTGCAAACTGCAATGTGGTAAAAAGACCACAAAGTAAGGACAGGCTCAGCTTATGTAGTATGTGCCATGTATGAAAAGTTACATGCTAGGGACTGCCATGCAGCAAACACTCATGCCAGCAATCTGTTTAAAGGCAGAGACAAGAGAAGAGCAGCGCTCCCACATACCAGTGTGTCAACGGGATGGTGTTTACTACACTTACATTGGTCTGCAAGGATCACGCTCTGACCATTTGTCCGTCAAGTCATCCGCTCCAATAAGGACATTAGACACGATTTGTTACAGCAGATCACGACAAATCAAGTGGAGCACTCACCATCACAAACTGTTTTTATAACGAGTTAAACCTCACCTCCATCAAATGTCTGACTTTGTTCCAGTGACGTGTCTGCAGACTGGCTCTGCTTGTCCAGCACACTGGTAGGTGCAACAGGCTCGCTGTTGAAAGGATTCTGTCTTTGCTTTGGTAAAGAAGGCAAAGATATTGAGCAACATAATCAATTCGTATTCTTGATACATACATTTTTGTATGCATTGATGACTTTGCTTCACCTTACCTTTGTAGGTGACTGTAAAACTGGTTTGAGCACCTCTTGTGGCTTTTCATATGGATTCCAAATGTTATCTCTATTACAATGCACAAGGAAAATTAAAATCAAGATAAAGCAGACAATTTCTGCATGCATGAAATGAAATATGAAGATTACTATCAAGCAAATTGTTTAGTCATCTGTACAAATTACAAGTATTTTGGCCGAGGGTCAGTTCTCTTGTGTAGTCTTATGCAAAGTGGAGCAAATTAACCTCTCATCTCACACACACAAACAGCTGCTGGCACGAGCTGCTTGCTTTTAAGCACAAGTGTTTTCAAATAACCATGGTTTGCTGCATAAAAGCCATAGAGAACTGACTTGCATGACTGAATATGACCATTCCTCAGAGGCGTGGAAAACAATACCATGTGAGCTCTGACCTTCGAGCAGATTACCGAGAACCTGAGGCGCCAATTACTGAGTATAGATTCACTGTTTGCTCGACTCCCTTCAGAAGCAATTATACCATATAACCTGCTCATATGTTTACTTGTACGACATGTGGTAATGCTTGAAACAGATGACAGGAATTCCCTTTCTCTTTTTTTTTCCTATGGCGCCACGCAACTGCTGTCGTGGACTATGCGTCGCAAATTGTGGTCACTCACTAACAGACAACCTGAGAGTGACGCTTAGTAGGGACGTTTTAAATGTGTGCTTGTTAGTCTTTGATATATTAACTGTATGTATTTCGAGCGTCCGGGTGGCGTGGCGGTCTATTCCATTGCCTACCAACACGGGGATCGCCGGTTCGAATCTCCGTGTTACCTCTGGCTTGGTCGACATCCCTACAGACACATTTGGCTGTATCTGTGAGTGGGAAGCCGGATGTGGGTATGTGTCCTGGTTGCTGCACTAGTGCCTCCTCGGGTCGGTTGGGGCGCCTGTTCGGGGGTGGAACTGTGGGGAATAGCGTGGTCCTCACATGTACTACGTCCCCCTGGTGAAACTCTTCACTGTCAGGTGAAAAGAAGCGGCTGGCGACTCCACATGTATGGGAGGAGGCATGTGGTAGTCTGCAGCCCTCCCCGGATCAGCAGAGGGGGTGGAGCAGAGACCGGGGTGGCTCAGGTACAATTGGGGAGAAAAGGGGGGGAGGGGACAAACTACATTTCAAAATTTCTCGGAATAATGATAAGCTAGCTAAAACAGAAGGAGTCTCTGTCTCTGTCCTTTGATTTTCTCAGCAACCGCTCATACGATCAACTTCACACTTGGCGGGTACCCTGTGCGTCTGGGCGGTTTCATGCTTGTTTTCTTCAAATAAATGAAATAAAACCGCTAACACTGAGCATTACAGCTCCTTAAATTCTTCATTCATGCAAGGTGGTGTTCCTGCAATGCATGGTTGATTAATTCATCAAAATCACTATTTATCCAGGTAGGCTATATGTTATGCGCTATATGTTGTGTAAGATGGTTCGTACAACCTCAGTAATAAAAGGAAACAAACTGCCCTTGTAGCTTGTGTTAAATCCCTGGATTTCATATAACGTCATACATCTCTGGCCTTCTCCAGCTGTACACAAATCTCTTTGTGCAAACCGGTCGCTAACAAGCAATAATTGAGTTTGAGAAGGGCTGAATTGCTTCACAGAAAGAGGGATGAAAGCTCCCTGTTACGCGAAACACATCTTCTTACATCATCACAATGAACGGATGAAGGCTGAAGAATCTCACGAGCATTTCAGATAGCCAGATAAGCGATGCCAAAAAGGTTTTCCTTAACAGACAAGGTTGCATGAAGTCAGCAGCCAGAGTACCCCCACCTGTGCTGCACAGCGAGTCCCAAGTCAAATCTCAATTCCCTGGAAAACCCGGCAATTAATCCGTGCAGGAGAGATGACACGGACACACTGTAAGATTCTGTCAAACGTGCAAACGTGAACAGCAGCAACATCTACTTAGCTGTTGACTGGTTGGGGAATTGCATTGTGTATGCACTGTTTATTCTTTTGAGGAATGTTTTCGACAGGATTAGTGAACTTGTTTAATCCGTAGTTCAGCTGCCTAATGTTCTATCCGATTACATGTAGATTAAGCAACAAAATTTTTTTTAATCAGTCACTAAGCTGATTTTGGGTCTATCCCAACTACTCCGATTTAAACTAGGCTCAACTATTTGGCCAGGGGTAAACACTAACAGAGAGCTATTACTTCACTCTCTAGAAATGGAAAGCAGTACTGTATTACACCGAAGAGTCAAGATTTGGAAATTTTAACAATACATCCAAACTTCAGATACGGGATCTGACAATCTGCAAACTGACACAGAGTTTTGATTTTAGTCACTTGATGCTCACCTTTCACTGGTGAACTGCACAGGTGGCTCCTCTATGAGTCCACAGAGTACGGGTGGGATGTACACATCCTGGTTCTCACTACTTACAAAGCTGGCTTGCTCAGGCCATATCTGTGAAACCTCCACTGAAACACACCATAGACATAAATAAACCATTTGTAGATAAATAACAAATTACATAAATAAACAGCTTGTAATTTTTTTTTTTTAAATTTATTTCTGATTTTTCCCTTTTTTCTCCCAATTTAGTGGCCAATTGATCCCTATTTTTAATTCAAACACCCACCCTCGTATTGCATGCGTTCGCCAACTGTATCTCTCCGGCCGGCAGTCTCGAAGGAAAGCGCCTCCCCACTTTCGTGACAAGGCGAATCCAAGCCGAACCACTGTTTTTCCGACACACACAGAGACGCATTCACATGACGAACACAAGCCGACTCCGCCCCCCTCCCGAAGACAATGATTGCTGCTTCCTCGAGTCCGGCCATAGTCGGATCTGACGAGACCGGGGCGCGAACCCCAGTCCCCAGTGGGCAACTGCATCGACACCAAGCCGATGCTTAGATCGCTACGCCACCGCGGACTAATAGCTTGTAATTTTTTAAAAGAAAGTTAACACTTTTTTCCCTCCTACACCCTATTATATATATAACTTTATTAAAAGAAACACTCAATGGTAGGGAAAGTGCTCAACAAATGAGCAAAATAATCTTTATATTCTTATATATATATATATATATACATACACACATATATATCTATCTATCTATCTATCTACTATATATATGAGAGAGAGATAGAGATAGCTAGATATATATACATCCATCCATTATCCGAACCACTTATCCTGCTCTCAGGGTCGCGGGGATGCTGGAGCCTATTCTAGCAGTATATATGTATGTATGTATGTATGTATGTATGTATGTATGTATGTATGTATGTATGTATATGTGTATATGTATATATATATATATATACACTACCGTTCAAAAGTTTGGGATCACCCAAACAATTTTGTGTTTTCCATGAAAAGTCACACTTATTCACCACCATATGTTGTGAAATGAATAGAAAATAGAGTCAAGACATTGACAAGGTTAGAAATAATGATTTGTATTTGAAATAAGATTTTTTTTACATCAAACTTTGCTTTCGTCAAAGAATCCTCCATTTGCAGCAATTACAGCATTGCAGACCTTTGGCATTCTAGCTGTTAATTTGTTGAGGTAATCTGGAGAAATTGCACCTCACGCTTCCAGAAGCAGCTCCCACAAGTTGGATTGGTTGGATGGGCACTTCTTGCGTACCATACGGTCAAGCTGCTCCCACAACAGCTCAATGGGGTTCAGATCTGGTGACTGCGCTGGCCACTCCATTACCGATAGAATACCAGCTGCCTGCTTCTGCTCTAAATAGTTCTTGCACAATTTGGAGGTGTGTTTAGGGTCATTGTCCTGTTGTAGGATGAAATTGGCTCCAATCAAGCGCTGTCCACTGGGTATGGCATGGCGTTGCAAAATGGAGTGATAGCCTTCCTTATTCAGAATCCCTTTTACCCTGTACAAATCTCCCACCTTACCAGCACCAAAGCAACCCCAGACCATCACATTACCTCCACCATGCTTAACAGATGGTGTCAGGCATTCTTCCAGCATCTTTTCATTTGTTCTGCGTCTCACAAACGTTCTTCTTTGTGATCCAAACACCTCAAACTTGGATTCATCCGTCCACAACACTTTTTTCCAGTCTTCCTCTGTCCAATGTCTGTGTTCTTTTGCCCATCTTAATCTTTTTCTTTTATTGGTCAGTCTCAGATATGGCTTTTTCTTTGCCACTCTGCCCTGAAGCCCAGAATCCCGCAGCCGCCTCTTCACTGTAGATGTTGACACTGGTGTTTTGCGGGTACTATTTAATGAAGATGCCAGTTGGGGACCTGTGAGGCGTCTGTTTCTCAAACTAGAGACTCTAATGTACTTATCTTCTTGCCCAGTTGTGCAACGCGGCCTCCCACTTCTTTTTCTACTCTGGTTAGAGCCTGTTTGTGCTGTCCTCTGAAGGGAGTAGTACACACCGGTGTAGGAAATCTTCAATTTCTTAGCAATTTCTCGCATGGAATAGCCTTCATTTCTAAGAACAAGAATAGACTGTCGAGTTTCAGATGAAAGTTCTCTTTTTCTGGCCATTTTGAGCGTTTAATTGACCCCACAAATGTGATGCTCCAGAAAATCAATCTGCTCAAAGGAAGGTCAGTTTTGTAGCTTCTGTACCGAGCTAAACTGTTTTCAGATGTGTGAACATGATTGCACAAGGGTTTTCTAATCATCAATTAGCCTTCTGAGCCAATGAGCAAACACATTTTACCATTAGAACACTGGAGTGATAGTTGCTTGAAATGGGCCTCTATACACCTATGTAGATATTGCACCAAAAACCAGACATTTGCAGCTAGAATAGTCATTTACCACATTAGCAATGTATAGAGTGTATTTCTTTAAAGTTAAGACTAGTTTAAGTTATCTTCATTGAAAAGTACAGTGCTTTTCCTTCAAAAATATGGACATTTCAATGTGATCCCCAACTTTTGAACGGTAGTGTATATATATATATATATATATATACACACACACAAATTTAATCAATCAATATCACTGCAGCATATACTATATACAGACAATCTTTATCAACAAAGATGAGTTGCAAGTGGAGCATGGTCGCTACCATCTCCAGTTAGTCAAATTAGCTCAGAACAATGAAATTCTCCATCAAATTCATAGGTCTGAATGCGGCTGCACCACACCGAAGACTCACACCAGAGCCTGAGGGGACCAGCATAGCTCTTTCCCCGACAAAAGTCTTCGATGGGGTGCAGCTGCATTTAAAACCTGTGAATCTAATGAAGAATTCCACTGTGCCGAACTAATTAGGCTAACTGGGGACAGTTGCGACTGCACCCCACTCGTCACAGTCACCAACTGACTGTCATTGACCCGAGCAGACAGACATTTTGTCAGACACATGTATGTTCATCTGCTCGTCTACTCTACGTATGCTTTTGTGGGGATTTGTAAATGACAAAGAGAGGTGAGAGAGAGAAAAGGACATTTACTCACGGATGGTCAGAGGTTTCTGTCTCTGTCTCATGGAGGCCCGTATAATATCGGAGCCATGGATGCGGTCCTGATGCCGCACCATCTTGGTCTCGTAAAACCATTCTCCAGTCAGGTACTTAAGCTGACCTTTGTCAGTCACTGACTTCTGTAAGTTCCTAGGTTCAGACGTGGGTAGAAAAATGTATGTGGTCACTATTTCACTACTCAAAAGGAAAACGAAATAACATCTGTTTCAAAATGTGGTCGTAGCACTATTAATCATATAAGATTGATTACACTTCCCTTCTCAAGAGAGGGATTCTATCTGTCTGTTGCACATGAGCGCAGTCCCCGGTAAGCAGGCAGCTTTCTTTTAATCAGTGAGTAGGGGCCACACGCTCTAATTCAAAACATCAGTCATCTGTAACCTCCAGGGCCCGGAAAATTAAATCACAGCACTCTGCAGTTCCACAAAATTTAAACCCTTGACAACGGTGTTCTCCACACAAATAGCCTTTTTTATTCAGGGAAAACTACTACCCACGTGGGAAAGTGGAGAAGAGAAAGAGTAATTACTTCTGTGTTCTGCGCTCTCATTTGTGATATCGTCCAGCAGTTTCGGTTTGTAACAGCTTCTTTTCAGAAGGCATTTTTCTCTCTGCCTTCATGATGGTACCATGCAGGATGGTATCATGTGTTGTTATGCAACTTCCTTAACAACCGAGCCAACTGGGAGATGCACTGGACACAGTAGATACAGCAGATAAGGTAGCACAGGGGTCCGTACAACACACAGCTCATTTGCTCTTTGAAGAAGTACTGTGTGATTTACCCATAAACTGCAGACTGTGATAACGGGATAAAAAAGCATTAAAGGAAAACTGCAGTGTCTCTAAATCTAAACCCTGTTTTCCTATTATTAGGAGTAGGGATGGGGATCGCTAAGATTCTAGAGGTACTCTACTCTTACCGATACTACCGATCCGGTACTTTAATAATAATCTATTATTAGGAGTAGGGATGGGGATCGCTAAGATTCTAGAGGTACTCTACTCTTACCGATACTACCGATCCGGTACTTTAACAGTAATCTATTATTAGGAGTAGTGATGGGGATCGCTAAGATTCTAGAGGTACTCTACTCTTACCGATACTACCGATCCGGTACTTTAACAGTAATCTATTATTAGGAGTAGGGATGGGGATCGCTAAGATTCTAGAGGTACTCTACTCTTACCGATACTACCGATCCGGTACTTTAACGGTAATCTATTATTAGGAGTAGGGATGGGGATCGCTAAGATTCTAGAGGTACTCTACTCTTACCGATACTACCGATCGGGTACTTTAACAGTAATCTATTATTAGGAGTAGGGATGGGGATCGCTAAGATTCTAGAGGTACTCTACTCTTACCGATACTACCGATCCAGTACTTTAACAGTAATCTATTATTAGGAGTAGGGATGGGGATCGCTAAGATTCTAGAGGTACTCTACTCTTACCGATACTACCGATCCAGTACTTTAACAGTAATCTATTATTAGGAGTAGGGATGGGGATCGCTAAGATTCTAGAGGTACTCTACTCTTACCGATACTACCGATCCAGTACTTCAACGGTAATCTATTATTAGGAGTAGGGATGGGGATCGCTAAGATTCCAGAGGTACTCTACTCTTACCGATACTACCGATCCAGTACTTTAACGGTAATCTATTATTAGGAGTAGGGATGGGGATCGCTAAGATTCTAGAGGTACTCTACTCTTACCGATACTACCGATCCAGTACTTTAACAGTAATCTATTATTAGGAGTAGGGATCGCTAAGATTCTAGAGGTACTCTACTCTTACCGATACTACCGATCCAGTACTTTAACAGTAATCTATTATTAGGAGTAGGGATGGGGATCGCTAAGATTCTAGAGGTACTCTACTCTTACCGATACTACCGATCCAGTACTTTAACAGTAATCTATTATTAGGAGTAGGGATGGGGATCGCTAAGATTCTAGAGGTACTCTACTCTTACCGATACTACCGATCCAGTACTTTAACGGTAATCTATTATTAGGAGTAGGGATGGGGATCGCTAAGATTCTAGAGGTACTCTACTCTTACCGATACTACCGATCCAGTACTTTAACGGTAATCTATTATTAGGAGTAGGGATTGGGATCGCTAAGATTCTAGAGGTACTCTACTCTTACCGATACTACCGATCCAGTACTTTAACAGTAATCTATTATTAGGAGTAGGGATGGGGATCGCTAAGATTCTAGAGGTACTCTACTCTTACCGATACTACCGATCCAGTACTTTAACAGTAATCTATTATTAGGAGTAGGGATGGGGATCGCTAAGATTCTAGAGGTACTCTACTCTTACCGATACTACCGATCCAGTACTTCAACGGTAATCTATTATTAGGAGTAGGGATGGGGATCGCTAAGATTCTAGAGGTACTCTACTCTTACCGATACTACCGATCCAGTACTTTAACGGTAATCTATTATTAGGAGTAGGGATGGGGATCGCTAAGATTCTAGAGGTACTCTACTCTTACCGATACTACCGATCGGGTACTTTAACAGTAATCTATTATTAGGAGTAGGGATCGCTAAGATTCTAGAGGTACTCTACTCTTACCGATACTACCGATCCAGTACTTTAACAGTAATCTATTATTAGGAGTAGGGATGGGGATCGCTAAGATTCTAGAGGTACTCTACTCTTACCGATAATACCGATCCAGTACTTTAACAGTAATCTATTATTAGGAGTAGGGATGGGGATCGCTAAGATTCTAGAGGTACTCTACTCTTACCGATACTACCGATCCAGTACTTTAACGGTAATCTATTATTAGGAGTAGGGATGGGGATCGCTAAGATTCTAGAGGTACTCTACTCTTACCGATACTACCGATCCAGTACTTTAACGGTAATCTATTATTAGGAGTAGGGATTGGGATCGCTAAGATTCTAGAGGTACTCTACTCTTACCGATACCACCGATCCGGTACTTTAACAGTAATCTATTATTAGGAGTAGGGATGGGTACCGTCAAGATTCTAGAGGTACTCTACTCTTACCGATACTACCGATCCGGTACTTTAATAATAATCTATTATTAGGAGTAGGGATGGGGATCGCTAAGATTCTAGAGGTACTCTACTCTTACCGATACTACCGATCCGGTACTTTAACGGTAATCTATTATTAGGAGTAGGGATGGGGATCGCTAAGATTCTAGAGGTACTCTACTCTTACCGATACTACCGATCCGGTACTTTAACGGTAATCTTGTTGGTTCTTTCTGCTCTTCTTTTTCAAGAGAAATAAAGAAGAACAGAATTAATGTTGCTTTATTCTCTCGTGTCTGAACCTAGCGTTACTTTTCATCACTAAACCGTGTCTGTATGACTGCAGGTGTCCCCCCCCTTATAAACAATACAGTGACTGCAGGTGTCCCCACCCTTATAAACAATACAGTGGCTGCAGGTGTCCCCACCCTTATCAACAATACAGTGACTGCAGGTGTCCCACCCTTATAAACAATACAGTGACTGCAGGTGTCCCCACCCTTATCAACAATACAGTGACTGCAGGTGTCCCCCCCCTTATAAACAATACAGTGACTGCAGGTGTCCCCACCCTTATCAACAATACAGTGACTGCAGGTGTCCCACCCTTATAAACAACACAGTGACTGCAGGTACCCCCACCCTTATAAACAATACAGTGACTGCAGGTGTCCCCACCCTTATAAACAACACAGTGACTGCAGGTACCCCCACCCTTATAAACAATACAGTGACTGCAGGTGTCCCCACCCTTATAAACGATACAGTGACTGCAGGTGCCCCCACCCTTATAAACAATACAGTGACTGCAGGTACCCCCACCCTTATAAACAATACAGTGACTGCAGGTACCCCCCCTTTATAAACAATACAGTGACTGCAGGTACCCCCATCCTTATAAACAATACAGTGACTGCAGGTGCCCCCACCCTTATAAACAATACAGTGACTGCAGGTGTCCCCACCCTTATAAACGATACAGTGACTGCAGGTGTCCCCACCCTTATAAACGATACAGTGACTGCAGGTGTCCCCACCCTTATAAACAATACAGTGGCTGCAGGTACCCCCACCCTTATAAACAATACAGTGACTGCAGGTACCCCCACCCTTATAAACAATACAGTGACTGCAGGTGTCCCCACCCTTATAAACAATACAGTGACTGCAGGTGTCCCCACCCTTATAAACAATACAGTGGCTGCAGGTACCCCCACCCTTATAAACAATACAGTGACTGCAAGTGCCCCCACCCTTATAAACAATACAGTGACTGCAGGTACCCCCACCCTTATAAACAATACAGTGACTGCAGGTACCCCCCCTTTATAAACAATACAGTGGCTGCAGGTACCCCCACCCTTATAAACAATACAGTGACTGCAGGTGCCCCCACCCTTATAAACAATACAGTGACTGCAGGTGCCCCCTCCCTTATAAACAATACAGTGACTGCAGGTGCCCCCACCCTTATAAACAATACAGTGACTGCAGGTACCCCCACCCTTATAAACAATACAGTGACTGCAGGTGCCCCCACCCTTATAAACGATACAGTGACTGCAGGTGTCCCCATCCTTATAAACAATACAGTCACTGCAGGTGTCCCCACCCTTATAAACGATACAGTGACTGCAGGTGCCCCCACCCTTATAAACAATACAGTCACTGCAGGTGCCCCCACCCTTATAAACAATACAGTGACTGCAGGTGCCCCCACCCTTATAAACAATACAGTGACTGCAGGTACCCCCACCCTTATAAACAATACAGTGACTGCAGGTGTCCCCACCCTTATAAACGATACAGTGACTGCAGGTGTCCCCATCCTTATAAACAATACAGTCACTGCAGGTGTCCCCACCCTTATAAACGATACAGTGACTGCAGGTGCCCCCACCCTTATAAACAATACAGTGACTGCAGGTGTCCCCACCCTTATAAACGATACAGTGACTGCAGGTGTCCCCATCCTTATAAACGATACAGTGACTGCAGGTACCCCACCCTTATAAACGATACAGTGACTGCAGGTGTCCCCATCCTTATAAACAATACAGTCACTGCAGGTGTCCCCACCCTTATAAACGATACAGTGACTGCAGGTGCCCCCACCCTTATAAACGATACAGTGACTGCAGGTGTCCCCATCCTTATAAACGATACAGTGACTGCAGGTACCCCACCCTTATAAACGATACAGTGACTGCAGGTACCCCATCCTTATAAACGATACAGTGACTGCAGGTACCCCATCCTTATAAACGATACAGTGACTGCAGGTACCCCCACCCTTATAAACAATACAGTGGCATGACGACCCAAACCAACGATCGGTTTCATATGCAAATTGCTGTGACCATTAACTAGAGTTATAATGGCCATGTGTACTAGTCACAGAGGATTGGGGAATAGTTACAATCACAGCATTGTAAGATGGTGACAGATGTACTCTTAGCCCCCCGCTCGGTTCAGGGACAGTCGTTCCCTCGTCACATAGATGGTCTTTTAGAATGATTCAGTATTTATCAAGCTAGCATCAACCGACAGCTGCACACTAAACTGTAGTAGCACACTAAACTGCCCGTAACACTGGTGCATGACTGGCAATACTTTGTTGAACCATATTATGTATGCAGATGACCTTGTCATTCTTAGTCCCTGTAGCGCTGGTCTCCAGCAGCTCCTTGATATATGTTCTGTGTATGGTGTGGAGCATGACATCAAATACAATGCTAGTAAGAGTGTTGTCATGATCTGCAGAACCAAAGAGGTCAATCATCTAAAACTTCCTGATTTTAAATGGTCTGATAATTATCTTGTGGTATGTACTAAGGTGAAATATCTTGGGCACTAGTATATTACTGAACAAATGACAGACGACGATGATGATGTTTATAGGCAATGCCGCATGATGTATGCACAGCACACACTCTGTCACGCAGGTTTGGTATGTGTTCAGTTGGTGTGAAGATGTCTCTGTTCAGAGCATATTGTACAACACTTTATACTGCCCCCCCTGTGGTGAAACTATAAAAAAAGCAAGCTTAAAGAGGCTTCGAGTGGCTTATAATGATGCTATGAGAATACTGCTAAAAAGACCTAGATGGTGTAGTGCAAGTGAAATGTTTGTGGCTGCAGGAGTCAGTACCTTTCAGGCTCTTCTAAGAAATCTTATGTATAAATTTATTTGCCGGCTCAATGACTCTGATAATGTAATCATCAAGAGTTTAACTAATATAAGATTCAGTGCCACACGCTACCAATCCCGGCTGTGGGACCACTGGTATAGCTGCCTTCTTTTAACACACTGACTTGTTCCATTCATGTTCTTTTATTGTGTTTACTCTGTGTATTGTATAGGGATTGTCTTTTACCTATTTGTCTTTGTCTGTTATGGACCCCGAGTCTGCAATAAAGTTTTGAATCGAATTGAATTGAATTGAATTGAATCGTAGTGCACTTTTTAGGGGCATGAGAGTCTCCTCAATAGCATTAACTAGAAGAGCTCTTTTTTGGCACAAACAGGCTCACAGTGATTTGAGAAGAGTCTAAAGAGGCTTAGCCTTGATATAAATCATGAAATTATATAGATATCAATCCATTTCTACCCCGGAGTAGAAGTCTCACTCTGCAATCCCATGAGAAGTGAATTGTTGCAGGAAGACAACAGTGCACAGCAGAGAGTTGGAGAGAAGTGCAAAAAAGAAAAATGCAAAAAGGTCTTTCACTGCGCTGAATGACTATAGCAGGATTGTTTTTCATAATGGAAGGTGTTTTCAGACACATCTCAGAAAGTGCTCTTTAGTGGATGATCTTTGATGAGCGCTATTGCCCCTAAGGATTATATTGCGGCTTGGTGCACACCAGTTGGCTGACCCAAGCTTGCTCAGTACTGAATCAGTTTAAAAAATCACGCCGCCCATCACTCAGACTGACTCCTACTGGTAGGAAAATATGGCTTAGGTTAAAAAATACCGGACTTTTCCTTTTACGACAACAACTGTGTCAGGTAAGTTGCATTTTAAAATGGAACTATTGGAATAAAATATATTTACAAAAAAAAAGGAACTATTGGAGACTGTGAACTTACTTGACACGAAGCTCTTCGGCCCTCTTGAGCTCAGCGTCTCTTTTCAGGACAGTCAAAATGATCTGTTGCTCTTCCTCCGTCAAGAAGCTCAAGTCAATCATGGTGATTCGTCGGAAGTTTGCTGCCCCCAGGCCAGATGGTTATCGCTGCTTTCAGGTACGGTCTCAGTGAAGAGCACAATCGCTCCTGTATGGGATTCGATGCTTGACAAGCCCTTCTTCTGGAGCTCCAGGTTAGGGTAGGATCAGTGGTTTACATGCACGTTTTGACTGGTATGGGTTTCCTCATACCAAAACATCATCTTTTGATTGTAGATGAGGCACTCCCAGCTTCCTGTTGTCTGCGGTCAGTTTTTTGGAGCTTGGGTAGTTTTGGATACTTCTGACTTGCTCAACTGCGGCTGTTCTTCACAGCCATATTTGGCCTTTTCTTGGCTCCTTTCTTGCCTGGAAGTAACAACAAAAATATAGAAGAGAAGGCTGATTATTTTTGTTTCATGGGAGACGCGGGCTTTTGCTCTTGAATTCCCCAGGAATGAATGGGAACAGAGTGAACGGTCTCGATATTTCTTGCTTGAATTATGTGGGAATGTCTCAGTACATGACAAAATCAGATGATTTGTGTCCTTTAACCCACTGAGGTGCCCCTTAGGCCCAAGGCCAAAAAACAAAGTACCCACACTAAAATGGCAGTAGCTCTAACACTTTTGAAATATAATCATGGTCTTTTCAGAAAGATAACCCTTTGCTATGACTCACTGGAGCTATTAACACAATTCTTAGGAGATGTCTCTTCAATTTAAATTGTGTAGCACCATAATATGAAGATTTTACATTGTCTTAACTATGGATATGCATAGGCATATCTCTCAGAGGCCACTTTGTGCCAAATAATGTCGTGGGCCTTTCACAGAGTGCAAGACAACATGTTTTTGTGGCTCTCGTCTAAATGCTCCTGTAGGGGGCTGGTGCATGTTCAAGCTTTCACTGCTGCAAGAGCTTTTGGTGATTTTCACTATAGCATCAAGCAGTAAACTTCAGATTATCTTAGCTACATAAACACCCCGTTTTAGTGTGCTTGAGTGGTAGATGCTCAAGTTATGGTGTCAGCGTATGTGTAATACCGGGCCAAATTAAGTCGTGGTTGACATCTATCAGCTGGAGTCTTGCCTTGCTGTGGAGAAACTCTGTTTTGATTTCTGTTGTCGGTGGAGTTCAGACTTTAAACTGAATCAGCTGATGATAAGCTGTAGATGCAAAAAGCTGCTGAAAAGTCTGATTAGTTCTCCATCGTCTCTACAGTTTAGTCAGTCAGTGAGTTTGTATGCAGTGGTAAGCAGACACCAACTGGGAACATGGGCTCCTAACAGCCTTGGATGCCCCACAGGGCTGAACAATTTATTATTTCAGAACTACCAATATACACATTTGCAATAGTTGTACTGTAAAAGATGAAAATAGGGTCCATCATTTATGTTGGGCTAAAACTCCCATGGCTTAATCATAAAAAAAAACCTAGCAAGGTCATCCTATTGTATAGAAGCAATGGGCAGCTGCAGCACCTGGGGACAAACTCTGGTTCCTCTTTCCATTGCCTTGCTCAAGGGCACAGGCAGGAGTATTTACCCTAACATGCATGTCTTTTTGATGGTGGGAGGAAACCCACGCAGACATGGGGACAACATGCAAACTCCACACAGAAAGGACCTGGGACGGCCTAGAGTTCGAACCCAGGACCTTCTTGCTGTGAGGCAGCAGTGCTGACCACTGGGCCATTGTGCTGTAGTACAGAACAACCCCCCCTCCCCCCTAAAAACACTGCAGTGATGATTTATGTCAGTATTACTCAGCCCTAACACACAAACACTGGCAGCAAACAATGAGGCCACGGCTGTTTAGAGGGACTGGGAGTTAACGGCTTGACTCTGAAGTCCCCGTACCAACTTTCAGAAGGCTCGCTATTACATGGGCACTTCTAGCCTCAACATGTAACGATGACACAATGCTGACAAAGTACACAGGAGACACTCCTTTATCCCTCTCCCCCCCTCCCCTCTTTATCCCCCTCTCTCTCCTCCCCCCGTCCCCTCTTTATCCCCCTCTCTCTCCTCCCCATCCCCTCTTTATCTCTCTCTCTCCTCCTGTCCCCTCTTTATCCCCCTCTCTCTCCTCCCCATCCCCTCTTTATCTCTCTCTCTCTCCTCCCCCGTCCCCTCTTTATCCCCCTCTCTCTCCTCCCCCGTCCCCTCTTTATCCCCCTCTCTCCTCCCCATCCCCTCTTTATCTCTCTCTCTCCTCCTGTCCCCTCTTTATCCCCCTCTCTCTCCTCCCTATCCCCTCTTTATCCCTCACTCTCTCCTCCCCCGTCCCCTCTTTATCCCCCTCTCTCTCCTCCCCCGTCCCCTCTTTATCCCCCTCTCTCTCCCCCCGTCCCCTCTTTATCCCCCTCTCTCTCCTCCCCCGTCCCCTCTTTATCCCCCTCTCTCTCCTCCCCCCGTCCCCTCTTTATCCCCCTCTCTCCTCCCCATCCCCTCTTTATCTCTCTCTCTCCTCCTGTCCCCTCTTTATCCCCCTCTCTCCCCTCCTGTCCCCTCTTTATCTCTCTCTCTCCTCCTGTCCCCTCTTTATCTCTCTCTCTCCTCCCCCGTCCCCTTTATCTCTCTCTCCCCTCCCGTCCCCTCTTTATCCCTCTCTCTCTCCTCCCCATCCCCTCTTTAGCCCTCTCTCCCCTCCTGTCCCCTCTTTATCCCTCTCTCTCTCCTCCCCATCCCCTCTTTATCTCTCTCTCCCCTCCTGTCCCCTCTTTATCTCTCTCTCTCCTCCCCCGTCCCCTTTATCTCTCTCTCCCCTCCCGTCCCCTCTTTATCCCTCTCTCTCTCCTCCTGTCCCCTCTTTAGCCCTCTCTCCCCTCCTGTCCCCTCTTTATCTCTCTCTCTCCTCCCCCGTCCCCTTTATCTCTCTCTCTCCCCTCCCGTCCCCTCTTTATCCCTCTCTCTCTCCTCCCGTCCCCTCTTTAGCCCTCTCTCTCCTCCTGTCCCCTCTTTATCCCACTCTCTCCTCCCGTCCCCTCTTTATCTCTCTCTCTCCTCCCATCCCCTCTTTAGCCCTCTCTCTCCTCCCGTCCCCTCTTTATCCCTCACTCTCTCCTCCCCCGTCCCCTCTCTCTCCCCTCCCGTCCCCTCTTTATCCCTCTCTCTCCCCTCCCGTCCCCTCTTTATCTCTCTCTCCTCCCCCGTCCCCTTTATCTCTCTCTCTCCTCCCCCGTCCCCTCTTTATCTCTCTCTCTCCTCCCCCGTCCCCTCTTTATCCCCCCCTCTCTCCTCCCCGTCCCCTCTTTATCCCTCTCTCTCCTCCCCCGTCCCCTTTATCTCTCTCTCCCCTCCCGTCCCCTCTTTATCCCTCTCTCTCTCCTCCCGTCCCCTCTTTATCCCCCTCTCTCTCCTCCCGTCCCCTCTTTAGCCCTCTCTCTCCTCCCGTCCCCTCTTTATCCCTCACTCTCTCCTCCTCCTGTCCCCTCTTTATCTCTCTCTCTCCTCCCCCGTCCCCTCTTTATCCCCTCTCTCTCTCCTCCCGTCCCCTCTTTAGCCCTCTCTCTCCTCCCCCGCCCCCTCTTTATCTCTCTCTCTCCTCCTGTCCCCTCTTTATCCCCCTCTCTCTCCTCCTGTCCCCTCTTTATCCCCCTCTCTCTCCTCCCCCGTCCCCTCTTTAGCCCTCTCTCTCCTCCTGTCCCCTCTTTATCCCCCTCTCTCTCCTCCCGTCCCCTCTTTATCTCTCTCTCTCCTCCTGTCCCCTCTTTATCCCTCTCTCTCTCCTCCTGTCCCCTCTCTCTCCTCCCCCGTCCCCTCTTTATCCCTCTCTCTCCTCCCCCGTCCCCTCTTTATCCCCCTCTCTCTCCTCCCGTCCCCTCTTTAGCCCTCTCTCCTCCTCCTGTCCCCTCTTTATCCCTCTCTCTCTCCTCCTCCTGTCCCCTCTTTATCTCCCTCTCTCCTCCCCCGTCCCCTCTTTATCCCTCTCTCTCTCCTCCCGTCCCCTCTTTAGCCCTCTCTCTCCTCCCCCGCCCCCTCTTTATCCGTCTCTTTATCAGTTCTAGCCTGACTATGACACACGTCCCTCTGAGTGTTGACCACCTACAGTAGCATCCTCCTCAGCACCACCTGGGATAAAGGCTTCTGCACTGCTAAAGGATTCTCCTGCTCCCAAATCAAAGTATGCTCCCAATTAAATGTCCTCCCTTTACTGGTTTGTGTTGCAAAGATAACTGATGAAACTTAAGGAAGGCATCCAAAGGAGCTGAATCAAGTGAAACTGGACTTGGTATATTTCACGGATATATACCAAGTCCAGTTGCACTTGATTCAGCTCTTTGGATAACCATGATGACCTGGATGAAGGAGAACATTCACAGACATCTCAAGGAAGGTAGGTACGTGGCTGGTAAGTCATAGAAAGTTAAATAATATTAAATTCCTATTTCCATTTGACCTTAGAGTTACATTCCTGAAGATGTGTTTGCCAACAAGTATCCTTCTTGATGCGTTCTACTTCTGATGTGTTGAACACAACATTTATTCCATAAACATCCAAATGACAAATCCGCTGGTAGTTACTGTTTGGTTTAGTAAGTGGCAGGTCGGAATTTCCTGGAAAAACATTATTGGACTCGTTTCACATCCTCCCCATAGCATCTACTGTACTGTACTGTACTGTACTGTACTGTACTGTACTTTACTGTGTTGTATTGCACTGTATTGTACTGTGTTTTATTGTACTGTACTGTATTGTACTGTGCTGTGGTGTACTGTACTGTACTGTACTGTGGTGTACTGTATTGTATTGTACTTTATTTTACTGTACTGTACTGTACTTTACTGTGTTGTATTGCACTGTATTGTACTGTGTTTTGGTGTACTGTACTGTACTGTACTGTATTGTACTGTGCTGTGGTGTACTGTACTGTACTGTATTGTACTGTGCTGTGGTGTACTGTATTGTACTTTATTTTACTGTACTGTACTGTACTGTACTGTATTGCACTGTAATGTAATGTATTGTACTGTATTGTGTTGTGTTGTATTGTATTGTATTGTATTGTATTGTATTGTATTGTATTGTATTGTATTGTATTGTGTTGTGTTGTGTTGTGTTGTGTTGTGTTGTGTTGTGTTGTGTTGTGTTGTGTTGTGTTGTGTTGTGTTGTGTTGTGTTGTATTGTTCACACGTTTTGCGTGTTGTAGGCAGCTTGTGAGCTTGAGGGAGAACAACGCCACGCCGTCGTCGCCATTGTGAGTCGGACTGCGTAACATCATCGTGTGCGTTGTGTGTTGACTTCGTGTTTAGCCTCGTGATCGTAGCTTCACAGTGTAAATGTGACGCAAGTGGCAGTGACGCGCCGCAAGTGGTGGCCCCAAGTGGTGGTGACGCGCCCCAAGTGGTGGCCCCAAGTGGTGGCCCCAAGTGGTGGCCCCAAGTGGCAGTGACGCGCCGCAAGTGGTGGCCCCAAGTGGTGGTGACGCGCCCCAAGTGGCGGCCCCAAGTGGTGGCCCCAAGTGGTGGCCGCAAGTGGTGGCCCCAAGTGGTGGCCCCAAGTGGTGGCCGCAAGTGGCGGCCCCAAGTGGCGGCCCCAAGTGGCAGTGACGCGCCCCAAGTGGCGGCCCCAAGTGGTGGCCCCAAGTGGTGGCCGCAAGTGGTGGCCCCAAGTGGCAGTGACGCGCCGCAAGTGGTGGCCCCAAGTGGCAGTGACGCGCCCCAAGTGGCGGCCCCAAGTGGTGGCCCCAAGTGGTGGCCGCAAGTGGTGGCCCCAAGTGGTGGCCCCAAGTGGTGGCCGCAAGTGGCGGCCCCAAGTGGCGGCCCCAAGTGGCAGTGACGCGCCCCAAGTGGCGGCCCCAAGTGGTGGCCCCAAGTGGTGGCCGCAAGTGGTGGCCCCAAGTGGCAGTGACGCGCCGCAAGTGGTGGCCCCAAGTGGCAGTGACGCGCCCCAAGTGGCGGCCCCAAGTGGTGGCCCCAAGTGGTGGCCCCAAGTGGTGGCCCCAAGTGGTGGCCGCAAGTGGCGGCCCCAAGTGGCGGCCCCAAGTGGCAGTGACGCGCCCCAAGTGGCGGCCCCAAGTGGTGGCCCCAAGTGGTGGCCGCAAGTGGTGGCCCCAAGTGGCGGCCCCAAGTGGTGGCCGCAAGTGGCGGCCCCAAGTGGTGGCCGCAAGTGGCGGTGACGCGCCCCAAGTGGTGGCCCCAAGTGGTGGCCCCAAGTGGTGGCCCCAAGTGGCAGTGACGCGCCCCAAGTAGTGGCCCCAAGTGGCAGTGACGCGCCCCAAGTGGTGGCCCCAAGTGGCGGCCCCAAGTGGTGGCCGCAAGTGGTGGCCCCAAGTGGCAGTGACGCGCCCCAAGTGGCGGCCCCAAGTGGCGGTGACGCGCCCCAAGTGGTGGCCCCAAGTGGCGGTGACGCGCCCCAAGTGGTGGCCCCAAGTGGCAGTGACGCGCCTTAGGGGAGGAAAACAACCACGACCGAAAGGCCAGTGAACTGATCAAGCAAGCGTTCAGGGAGCGGAAACAGCAACAAAGCGGGACAAGCGGGCTACAGCGGCCCCGTGCCCGGGGCGGTTGTACAGGACAAGGGGCCAGTAAGGAGCAAGTAAAAGACTCTGTCCCCGTGAAAGCAACAGTTATCACTAAGCAACGCCGTGGCTTATCAAAATGGAATGGATACTGGTAATTTGGTTAGAGGATCAAAATTAGTGTATATTCCTATTAATTAAGTTAATTAAGGCTCCTCCCGGTATGCAAGACATCAGCTGGAATGAGAGTGTTAACTTTCATCTTTTTTATCTAAACAGCTTAAGAAAAGTTTCTTAAATGTTTTTATACCAATACACACATTCTCCCTCTTACATGACATGACATGACATGACATGACATTACAGTCATTTAGCCGACGCTTTTATCCAAAGCGACTTACAATAAGTGCATCATTTAAGAGAACTACTAGTCATCAGAGGTCATAAGTGCATCTAAACAAGCATCTAGGAGCAAAACCAGTGCTAAAGTAAAAGCACAAGAAAGAGATTTTTTTTTTTAATGAGTGAATACAATAAGTGGTAAGAACAAGTAACAGGGTAGTAGTTCTTAAAGAGGGGAGTTTTCAACCTGCGCTGAAAGATGGGCAGGACTCCGCTGTCCTGACATCAGTGGGGAGTTCAGTCCACCACTGTGGGCCAGGACAGAACAGAACCGTGACCGGGTCGATCGGCAGCTGGGGCCTCTGAGCGACGGGGCAACCAGGCGTCCCGAGGCAGCAGAGCGAAGTGGTTGGGTGGGGGTGTAGGACTTGACCATGGCCTGGGGATAGGAAGGAGCTGTTCCTTTCCCTGCCCTGTAGGCTAGCACCAGAGTCTTAAACTGGATGTGAGCAGCTACTGGGAGCCAGTGTAGGGACATGAGAAGGGGAGTTGTGTGGGAGAAATTAGGGAGGTTGAACACCAGACGAGCTGCAGCTTTCTGAACGAGCTCCAGAGGTCTGACGGCCGACGCCGGGGCGCCAGCAAGGAGGGAGTTGCCGTAGTCCAGCCGGGAGATGACCAGAGCCTGGATGAGCACCTGTGCCGTGTCTCTTAATTATAAATACTGTACTGTAGTAACATGTATTATTATTATTACTGCATTATTTTGTTTATGATGTTTTAGGTAAAATATATACCATCTACTAAGAGAAACATTTGACTAATTGACGCTAGATGTGAACTGTACATAACTGTTCCGACTTACATACAAAGTCGACTTACGGACAGCCTCAAAACCGGGACTCGTTCGTAATCCGGGGACTTCCTGTATTCCCTTTTTCAGTCTTCAAGCATGGCCTTCTAATAGTCTACTAAAAATTAAATGAAACAGGCAAGGCATCAAACTCGGAGCTTATTGTCGACACCCCATGACTCACCGGCCCCCTGCTGTGACCCACTTGTGGGGCGCGACCCACAGCTTGAAAACCACTGATCTACAGGACTGCAACTTTAACCATGGTGTGTACTGCAGTGGGCGACTGCGGTGCGGCTTGTTCATATACGGAAGGACAGTCAGTGCCTAGAGACGAGATGTTACAAAGAGCACGCAGGGCAGGTTATAGCTGCCGATGCATGTTTGTGCCTCTAACAGTGCAGGTGATTTGCCTTGCAGGGCAGACAGAAAACCTGTACTACCCAGAAATGACAGCATGTTACGACAGCGTCTCGGTTGGGAGGAATGTGGTCCTCCTGTGTCTGTGGTGCACACACTGTACAGCAGCAGTCGGGTGCAGAGAGCGTAATGATTTCCCTGAAGAGGGTCATCCAAGTGAAGGGGGGAAAGAAGAATGCAGTGAGTCCTGTCTTAAGAAGGATCATGGAAACACCGACACTTATTTCCTCATTGCTGCAGCACTTCCTGGAGAAAATGCAAAAGCCAGCAAGGACTTCAGGTTAACTACTATCTCTCAGGATACTTGAACACCACATAGAACAAACAATGTATTTCAAGTGCGCCGTAAACGACGGATTAGTTATTATAGGCTACAATCAAACCTATGTCCACTTTAGCAAGCTGTCGTCACATGAACGGTGAATATGTTAGTTTGAAACAACAATGAGACCCCTCTCTCTGATCAGTCCAAGCCGCGGTCTATGTAGGGTCTATGTAGGGTCTATGTAGGGTGTTTAGATGGTCTTGTTCAGCCTCCCCCGGTAGGACGGCAGAGAGAACAGCAGTGGCGGTGCCAGTGGGTCCGTTGTAACAGCTGTTGGTCTAATGTCACTAACATCCAACCACACACTCTGTGGCGTGCCTCAGTACTTTGGAGCTATGCATTCCTTACTTTAAATTGAGATATAAATGAGATACATAAAAAGGCTGGAAAGAGGGCCTCAGTGCCAGACATTTCATGAAGTGGACTTGTTACCACAGCATTTCCTGCTTGTTTTCCAACACCAGATTGGGGGAAGTTAAGAAATATTCTTTCTTCCTTCGGTTAACTAGTGCAGCGGCTGTTCGGGTGTAATCCCCCTTCTGACCACAACGTGGGTTGCAACAGCAGAGTGGCGCTGTTCGCTCGGTCGCCGCGGGGAGAACGTCTAGATTTTCTAGACAACCGCTCATCAAGACAAGCTCACGTCACACCGGACGCGGCGCGACCCCGAGGCCACGGGGACGCGCCTACCAAGCGTGCAGCCTGTCGGAAGAACGGGCGTCGAAAAACCCGAATGACGGACGTACACGGACGTACACACACATACACACACACACACACACACACACACACACACACACACACACACACACACATACACACACACACACACACACACACACACAGACTCCTCCCATTTTAGTTACAAGTTGGCTCCCTTGAGCAAGGCATGTGGACTCAATAAGGTGTGAGAGTAGACATGGAAGACAGCGGGTGGAGTGGGCGGCTTGTCGCTGTCCCTGCATGTGTGTGTGTGTGTGTGTTAATCGGAGAATTTCTTTTTTATGTACAGTATTAGACAGGCCAACACTGGGGCAAGTTATCTGTCTGGATTATTATTATTATTATTATTACTATTTATTTTTGACAACCTTAAGTAGGTGCTCTGGGATCCTGAAAAGACAGAGCCACAGCTTTCAACAGGTGTGTCTGAGAAGTGAGGTTTATTTGGATCAAATGCTCCATGTGACGCTCCAGAGGAGCCGGAACCAGCCGGCGCGCCGCGGCGGCGCGTTAAGTAGACGGCACCGCGGGGTGAACCCGCACACCCGGCGCAGGCGGCGCGTTAAGTACACGGCACCGCGGGGTGAACCCGCACACCCGGCGCAGGCGGCGCGTTAAGTACACGGCACCGCGGGGTGACCCTGCACACCCGGCGCAGGCGGCGCGTTAAGTTCACGGCACCGCGGGGAGAACCGGCGCAGGCGGCGCGTTAAGTACACGGCACCGCGGGGTGACCCGCACACCCGGCGCGGCAGCGCGACCAGAGTGCTGGGCTTGTCTCCACGAGGCGGCTCGCGGAGTGCACGCTGCAGTGCGCGGGCCGTTCCCGAGATAGGACCCGCACATCCCTACAGACCCGGTCCAGTGTGGACGACAGACCCGGTCCAGTGTGGACGACAGACCCGGTCCAGTGTGGACGACAGAGCCATGTGTGGCCCGGACACAAGGCAGCGCCGGCTCTGCTGTTCGGCCACCGCAGTGCCGCATTCCCGAGCCTAGACGGCAACTTTTAGGAAACCTAAATGTTCAATCGCTCCAAAACAAATAAAGCCAGAATATGTGTGAAACTTTTCCACGAGTGCGGTCGGTATTATTATTATTATTATTATCATGACTATCATGATTATTATGATGATGAAGTTAGAGACTAACTCACCTCAGCTGTCGGTTGGCCGCCGTCAGAATCACGACTGCGTAATAACAAGACAGGACCTGCTGCGTGTAGCCGGCGTCAGCCGTGAGGGGGGCGCCACTGCCGGAACCCTACCGGTGTTACAGCAACATCTGTGACCCTCGGAAATTGTGACCACGGTTGTCTTGAACGCACTTCTGCAGAGCGCCACGCGCCACCTCCAGCAGCGTCACCGTCGTCACAATTTCCGACGGTCACAGAATTTAGTATAACACCGGGCTTTAACCCTTTAAGAGAGAGGGGCGTTTCCGATTGACGCAAAACACCAATTTTCTCTGTCGATACCGTCACGTTACCCCTGTCGCGACTCAACCGGGTTTAATAGCCGTCTCTTGGCGGTGACGACTTGTGCCAAGGATGACGCTCGTAAGCACCAAGAACAAATACGCAGCTCTCAACGCTGTGCCAGGGAGATCACGTGATATTAGTGGGGGAAGATCACGTGATACTAGTGGGGGAAGATCACGTGATATAAGTGGGGGAATAGGGCTGAGATAATTTGATCCTCACATGTCTACACTACTACTAGTTGTAGTAGTAATACTACTACTGAATATGTTTTTAAATACTGTAGTAGTACGTCTACATGAAGAAGTAAATTCAAGGCACAGGGGCATCGAAAGCATTTTGTTGATTGTAGGAAACTTCTGAAGAAAGCCTCTTAGCCAAACATTCAGCAGCAAGTCAACGTGACGACGTACTACTGTGTAAACGTCGCACGTCTAACAAAGAGCCCGACGGGACTTAAAGACGGGCGGCACGCTGCAGTACCGCTGAGCACCGCTGCTTCCCCCGTCAGGCTTGGGGTATGCGACAGCTGCGTTACTCATCTTTAATCAACAATGAATAAATGTGAATTCATACTAGTCACTGTAAGTGTGTTATTGGTCAGTATGAGGACCCCAGCCCATCTGTGCGGAGTTCTCCCCGCATTTGTGTGGGTTTTCTCACAGTCCAAAGATATCCACGTAAAGTGAGCTGGATTCACTAACTTGATAAATCACTAAATAAATCAATCAAATCAATAAATACCATGTGGTGATGCTAAGGGACCACTCGAAGACACACGTCTGTTAGCATACGCTTCTTTACTTGAACAACCACGTCACACTCCTCCTCCCTTGTTACAGTCACTTACATCGCATCTTGTCCTCTAGCTCCCCCTACTGTCCTCCAACTGCATCAACTCAAGACATCACATATCCCCTTTGCAAAAGATAACATTTACATCACCAACTATACAATCACTGCGGTGCTTATGCTGAACTGTATAAGCCATGAACAGTCTTACAATAACAACAGAATACCTTGACCATAAAACAAATAACAGTTTCAAAATAACAGTTTCATGCAGACAATACTAGGTCATTAAAAAATAACAGTTTTGAAATAACAGTTTCATACAGACAGTACTAGATCTATAAGAAATACCAGTCTCGAAATAACAGTTTCATACCAAATATAGGCTACTCTTGCTTTAGTTTACCGGCCTCACATAACATAGTCCTGTGCCCAAGCGGGCGACCTCCTGACCCTGACCTCTCGTAGAGGGGGCTGAGCATGTAGTGGGTCAGGCTGGACTCGGCTACAGTCTATGTCAGGTCACTCGGGAGGAAGGGCCTGCCCAGGGTCCGCGTGACCCTGAAGGGGTAGGGCTGGTGCAAGATAGGATGCATTCCAGGTGCGCCCATCAGATAGTCTGTAAGTGCACTGGCTTCTTTGCTCATGCACCTGAAGAGGGCGAGAGTACTTTCACTGTCTCTTGCGTAGTATACCTGGTCTCCTAACTCTGACCCAAGACCCAGGAGGAAAGTGCACTGTTTTTGCCCTTCTCTTCTTGTCTGCATACTCCTTCATCTTCCCCTGCTTCTCTTTCACTGTTTGTGCTGTGTTTTGTGCTTGTAGGGATGTGATAGGCTGTGGTTTGTTGAGGCCTGTCACATGGAGTTTGGTGTGCATCTTACGTCCGTGTAACAGCTCTGCAGGGGAGCATTGAGTGGTGGCGTGTCTGGCTGCCCTGTAGACCTGGATAAAGTCTCTAGTTGATGTTGTCCACTCCTTTCCTTCTATTTTCGCAGTCAGTAGACTATCCTTCAGACATTGATTAAATCTCTCAATTTCCCCATTGGCCTGGGGTAGTAGAGTGAGGAGCGTTTGTGTGCAATTCCCCTGTCCTTGAGAAAGGATTCCATTTCCTGGGAAATCAGTTGACTACCATTGTCTGAGATTAACTCTTTTGGGCTTCCTTCCCTGCTGAACACTGTAGACAGGAAGTGGATCACTGATGCAGAAGTAACTTATGACGTGAATGCAACCTCAGGCCACTTGCTAAAGTAATCTATGAGGGTAATAGCAAAACAGCAACCAGGGGCTGTGGACTCAAAAGGGCCTACAATGTCTATTGCTACTTTTTCCCATGCAGCATCTGGGAATGGAACAGGTTGCATAGGCATAGTATGTGTAACAGCTGTCTTGTCATGCTGCTGACATGTGAGACAAGATTTAATTGTGGCTTCGACTTGTGCATCCATTCAAGGCCACCAGTAGAGGTCACTGAGACGTTGTTTCGTTCTGACAATGCCCTGATGTGTCTCATGAGCCAGTCGTATCAGTTGTGGCTGCGGTTGCTGTGGCACCAGTCTCTCCGCAGGACACATCCATCCACTATGGACAGTTCTGCTCTCAGTCTGTAGTAGGTAGGGTTGGGTGTCGTTCGAAATTTTTCGATACCGATACAAAACAAATACCTCCGATTCGATATGATGCCTAAACTATACTTTTTGCGATACTATATATTATGCAAATCTTATAGGATTATCAGAAAACTACTTTTCTATACAGCGAGCACCATAATTCATTGACACATTGTGTTATTTTGGTTCTGTACTCTCACACTTTGAGATTGAAAGGACTGACATCTTTAATGTATGTTTGCTCATTCTCATTTAGCATTCTTATGCAGGAAGATAAGCATATCTGCCCTTTCTGGCAGGAAACGGGCCCTTTCTACACTAAATGTGTCCCCAGTTGTTGAAAATGTTCGCTCAACCGGAGTGGAGGCTGCTTGGGGACACAAGTACCTAGCACTCAGACCAAACAAGACTGGTAAAGTCTCCTTTCTCTCAAACCACTAGATTACTGGATTTGTTGAGGTCAACACATTAGGTAGGCTTCTATACAGCTCCAACTCCTTTCTTGCCCTCTCTGCTTCAGCGTGCGTGTTTGTGCTGACACCCTCCACCTTTCCGCTGATGGTTAGGGCCCTGTCTTCGTCCTTAAAGAGTTCGTGTATTTACTGTTACTTTTCCTAGTAGATCGTTGCAAATGTTACCGAAAAGATGGAGATTCAAATGTATTGAAGGGCTGCAACCCCTTAACTATGAAGCGGGTTACAGCCCGGTGACATCCCTCTCTCTTCTCTTTCCTGATCTTAGCATTGGTACTAGCCAAAGAGAATGGAGTCATGCAGACTTGACTTGGCTTGACTTGGTGATCTACACTACTGCAGGCCTGGAGTAGGGATGAAGGAAATAGGAGATAAAGTCAGGACAACGCAGAGCTAACGTTATCTTTTTTCTTCTTTTTTTTTGAACCTCCGACTGCTAACTGTTAACTAAAGTTAGCTAGTGCTAGCTACATTAGCTTGATTTTTATAACCTAGCATAGCTAACGTTCTATGGCGTTAGACTAGCTTCATTTCTTTTTTACCTCAGACATACTGCTAACGTTAGAACCAGAAACACTTGACTGTACCGTCCTTACCGGTTTCCTCATTGCTAGCAGTGGCACCAGAAGACCCAATGGCAGTCGTCCCAGAGCTAACGTTAGAGCCAGAAACACTTGACAGAACCGTCCTTATCGGTTTCCTCATTGCTAGCAGTGGCACCAGGAGACCCAGTGGCAGTCGTCCCAGAGCTAACGTTAGAACCAGAAACACTTGACAGAACCGTCCTTACCAGTTTCCTCATTGCTATCAGTGGCACCAGAAGACCCAGTGGCAGTCATCCCAGAGCTAATGTTAGAACCAGAAACACTTGACAGAACCGTCCTTACCGGTTTCCTCATTGCTAGCAGTGGCACCAGGAGACCCAGTGGCAGTTGTCCCAGAGCTAACGTTAAAACCAGAAACACTTGACAGAACCGTCCTTATTGGTTTCCTCATTGCTAGCAGTGGCACCAGGAGACCCAGTGACAGTCGTCCCAGAGCTAACGTTAGAACCAGAAACAATTGACAGAACCGTCCTTACCGGTTTCCTCATTGCTAGCAGTGGCACCAGAAGACCCAGTGGCAGTCATCCCAGAGCTAACGTTAGAACCAGAAACACTTGACAGAACCGTCCTTACCGGTTTCCTCATTGCTAGCAGTGGCACCAGAAGACCCAGTGGCAGTCATCCCAGAGCTAACGTTAGAACCAGAAACACTTGACAGAACCGTCCTTACCGGTTTCCTCATTGCTAGCAGTGGCACCAGAAGACCCAGTGGCAGTCGTCCCAGAGCTAACGTTAGAACCAGAAACACTTGACAGAACCGTCCTTACCGGTTTCCTCATTGCTAGCAGTGGCACCAGGAGACCCAGTGGCAGTCATCCCAGAGCTAACGTTAGAACCAGAAACACCTGACAGAACCGTCCTTACCGGTTTCCTCATTGCTAGCAGTGGCACCAGAAGACCCAGTGGCAGTCGTCCCAGAGCTAACGTTAGAACCAGAAACACTTGACAGAACCGTCCTTACCGGTTTCCTCATTGCTAGCAGTTGCACCAGAAGACCCAGTGGCAGTCGTCCCAGAGCTAACGTTAGAACCAGAAACACTTGACAGAACCGTCCTTACCGGTTTCCTCATTGCTAGCAGTGGCACCAGAAGACCCAGTGGCAGTCGTCCCAGAGCTAACGTTAGAACCAGAAACACTTGACAGAACCGTCCTTACCGGTTTCCTCATTGCTAGCAGTGGCACCAGGAGACCCAGTGGCAGTCGTCCCAGAGCTAACGTTAGAACCAGAAACACTTGACAGAACCGTCCTTACCGGTTTCCTCATTGCTAGCAGTGGCACCAGAAGACCCAGTGGCAGTCGTCCCAGAGCTAACGTTAGAACCAGAAACACTTGACAGAACCGTCCTTACCGGTTTCCTCATTGCTAGCAGTTGCACCAGAAGACCCAGTGGCAGTCGTCCCAGAGCTAACGTTAGAACCAGAAACACTTGACAGAACCGTCCTTACCGGTTTCCTCATTGCTAGCAGTGGCACCAGAAGACCCAGTGGCAGTCGTCCCAGAGCTAATGTTAGAACCAGAAACACTTGACAGAACCGTCCTTACCGGTTTCCTCATTGCTAGCAGTGGCACCAGAAGACCCAGTGGCAGTCATCCCAGAGCTAACGTTAGAACCAGAAACACTTGACAGAACCGTCCTTACCGGTTTCCTCATTGCTAGCAGTGGCACCAGAAGACCCAGTGGCAGTCGTCCCAGAGCTAACGTTAGCGTTGGCAGCAGCACGGACATTAACGTTATCAAACACAGAGCAGTTGTCCACTTGTAAATGTATCCCGTGCCTGATCAGATGTGTCATGATATTCGACGTGTTCCCAGACTTGCGTTTGATGATCGCTTTGCCGCGGTTGCATTTTACTGTGTCAGGTTTGCTGTTTATTTTTACAAAGTGTAGCCTCGCTTTGGGAGCAACTTGCCCGCCAGTTTTCAGCTCCAACCAGTCACTCACGAGACGCACACGCATACCAAATAGCTTGATGCTGATTGGTCAGTCTGTGTACAACAACGCCGGCAGTGATTGGCTGGCTGCGATAGCGGTCACGTCGTCTACCGTAAAGTATCGAAATTTGGCACCGTTTTTTCCCCAAAGAGTTTGATTGTCGTGTATCTCCAGGATAAGTGAATTATACAACGATCAAGGTGTACCGTGGTCTTCCTCTTTTATTTGCTAGACCGTAGTAACATTACAAAACGACTGCGTTAAGCAGGCACGAAAACACATGAGTGACCCTCGTGCTCTGTCTTTTTCCAAGGGCGCGCGCCAGCGTGGCGCGCTTAAATTTATACAACATACATAACCAGTATCCATCGAGGATCAGAGGTCAAACATAAAATACATATTACTGCAAATAAAAACATTTGCTTTCATGTGTATCTCCATACGCTACACTCCCCCCCTGAAACCTGAACCCAGTACATTTACAGTACAACAACGTTTCATTTGTATTGTTTTCCATCTTTTCAACGTGACATTGTTATAACAACAACTGGGTTCTCACAGATTTAACCTATCAGGCGGCTTCACCTGCCGCTGCGCCCTCTGCTGGACACCCTCTGCAACTGCGGAGGGAGCAGCATCACTGGATCCTTGCTGCACAACCCTCTCAGTGGATTCTGGGACGTCTACAGGCGTTGCTACACATGCATGTGGTACATGTGGAACAACCCTCAGATCATCATCAGATCATCTGACACATTACAGTTCTCAATCTCAGTATTGATCGTTTGATTGACATGTCTCTTGTACACCTTTCCATACACCTTCACAAGATATGTGACAGGACCAAGTGCCTTTACAATGCACCCAGGCACCCATTTAACACCTTCCCCTCCCCTGTGGTTTCCAACCAACACCTCTGTTTTGGTAGGAAGTGTCTGACTTGTGCCAACTTATCTGCTTGCTTGGCCTGTTGACTGTCCTGTCTCTGTTGCATGGACTCTGTGAAATTAGGTTTGGTGAGAGACAATTTGGTTTTGAATTGACCTTTGAGAAACAATCCTGCAGGTGTGTTCCCTGTAGTAGACTGTGGTGTCCTCCTATAACAGAATAGGAAAGTGTGTATGCAGTGCTGCAACGTCATATTGCTACTCTTTCCCTTTCCACGAGCTGTTTTCAGCTTCTGCACCAAACGCTCTGCAGCCCCATGAGAAGCTGGGTGGGAAGGAGAACTCTTGATGTGTTTCACCCCATTGTTTTTCAGGAAGGTTTCAAACTCAGCAGATACAAATTGTGGTCCATTATCAGACACAAGTTCCTCTGGAAGACCCCAAGTGGCAAAGTATCCCCTCAAAACTTCTATGGTCTCTTCAGATGTAGTGCTACTCATCAAAGCTACTTCTGGCCAAAGTGAATAGCTATCAGTGACCACTAGGAAGTTGAACTTTCCCTTCTGAGCATAATCTATGGGTATCCTCTGCCAAGGACGGGTAGGCCAGCTCCAGTTGTGAACAGGAGCTGTGGCAGGTTGGTGTCTGTTTAACTGGGATGTCTGGCAACTGTTTACCAGTGACTCTATGTCAGAATCAAGGTGTGGCCACCAAAAGTGACTATGGGCTAATGCCTTCATCTTTACCATTCCCTGGTGATTTTCATGCAGTTCCCGTAACATCTGTGGTCTTAACACCTCTGGTATGATTACCCGGAAACCCCACATCACACAGTCAGATTCAACAGTCAGTTCTGTGGTTCTTATGACGTATGGCCTTAACTCATCTTCATTCAAATGCTTTGGCCAACCATTCAATGTGAAGTGCTTCACTCTCTGTAGTACTGCATCCGTCTTTGTCTGTGTTGTTATCTCTTGTGAGGACACTGGCGCTTTATCCAAGAACGAGACCCAGAACACAGAACTATAATCTGAGTCTGCCTCTTGAGTCTGTAGTGGTAGATGCGATAATGCATCCGTATCTGCATGTTGTAAGGATGGCTTGTAACGTATGTCATACTGGTATGCTGCTAAAGTTAATGACCCCCTCTGCAGCCTAGCTGCTGCCAATGTAGGTCCTCCAGTCTTGGGCCCTAGAATCTTTAGCAGTGGTTTGTGGTCTGTAAGCAGAGTAAACTTTCGTCCATACAGATAGTCATTAAACTTGGTCACCCCAAAGATGAGACTTCCATGCGTTTTTCAGAAGTTCAGTCTGTTCATCCATCTTTTGGGTCAGAACTTGCAGCGCTGCACGGAGAGTCGCTGTGGCTGTACTGTCATCTACCTTCATGTTCTCACCTCGCGCTTTCCATTTCTGGGGTTTCTGGCTTTTAATTGGCGTGTGAGAACAATTTATTCTTTCTAGACAGACAGACAGACAGACAGACAGACAGACAGACAGATAGACAGATAGACAGATAGATAGATAGACAGACAGACAGACAGACAGACGGATAGATAGATAGATAGATACACTGCTCAAAAAAATAAAGGGAACACATAAGCAATGCGATGTAGCTCCAAGTCAATCACACTTTTGAGATATCAACCTGTCCAGTTAGGAAGCAACACTGATTTGTGAATCAATTTCACCTGTTGGTAAATTGTCTAATTTCCACCAGGTTTAAATTAGACAATTTGCAAGACAACCCCTATAAAAGGAATGGATTTGCAGGAGGTGGCCACAGACCATTTGCCTGTCCTCATCTTTTCTGGCCGATCTTTGGTTAGTTTTTCATTTTGCTAGTGCCCTCACCACTAGAGGTGCCATGAGGCGGTATCTGCAACCTACAGAAGTTGCTCAGGTAGTGCAGCTCATCCAGGATGGCACATCAATGCATGCTGTGGCAAGAAGATTTGATGTGTCTCCCAGCACAGTGTCCAGAGCATGGAGGAGGTACCAGGAGACAGGCCAGTACACCAGGAGACGTGGAGGGGGCCGCAGGAGGACAACAACCCCGCAGCAGGACCGCTATCTGGTCCTTTGTGCAAGGAGGAACAGGAGGAGCACTGCCGGAGCCCTACAAAACGACCTTCAACAGGCCACTAATGTGCAGGTTTCTGCTCAAACAGTGAGAAACAGAATGCATGAGGATGGTACGAGGGCCCGACGTCCACAATTGGGGCCTGTGCTCACAGCCCAACACCGTGCAGCCCGATTGACCTTTGCCAGAGAACATCTTGGTTGGCAGATTCACCATTGGCGCCCTGTGCTCTTCACAGATGTGAGCAGGTTCACACTGAACACATGTGACAGACGCGAGAGAGTCTGGAGACGCTGTGGAGAACGTTCTGCTGCCTGCAACATCCTCCAGCATGACCGGTTTGGCGGTGGGTCAGTGATGGTCTGGGGAGGCATATCCTTGGAGGGCCGCACAGACCTCTACGTGCTAGCCAGAGGTACCATGACTGCCATTAGGTACCGGGATGAGATCCTCAGACCCATTGTCAGACGATATGCTGGTGCAGTGGGCCCTGGGTTCCTGCTCATGCATGACAATGCTCGTCCTCATGTGGCCAGAGTGTGTCAGCAGTTCCTGTATGTCGAGGGCATTGATGCTATGGACTGGCCTGCACGTTCCCCAGACCTGAATCCAATCGAGCACCTCTGGGACATCATGTCTCGTACCATCCGCCAACGCGATGTCGCACCACAGACTGTCCAGGAGTTGACCGATACCCTGATCCAGGTCTGGGAGGAGATCCCTCAGGAGACCATCCATCGTCTCATCAGGAGCATGCCCAGATGTTGTAGGGAGTGCATACAGGCACGTGGAGGCCACACACACACTACTGAGCCTCATTTTGAATCGTCTTGAAGAATTTCCACAGAAGTTGGATCAGCCTATGTTCTCATTTTCCACTTTGATTTTGAGTATGATTCTGAATCCAGACCTTAATGGGCTAATGATTTTGATTTCCATTGATCGTTCTTAGGTTATTTTGCTCTAAACACATTCCTCTGTCTAATAAATAAAGATTTTCAGCTGAAATATTTCATTCATCGAGGTCTATATTGTGTTTTTTAGGTGTTCCCTTTATTTTTTTGAGCAGTATAGACAGACAGACAGACAGACAGACAGACAGACAGACAGACAGACAGATAGACAGATAGATAGATAAAAAAGATGCACAGACAGGTAGACATGGGGGAATTTAGATGTAGATTAAAACGGGTGGTTAAAGGAGTGCTGTTTTATCAGGGTATCTCTTCTCTGACTGATGTAAAAGTTTGTGTACTGGTTCCACTACTGACTGTGTCTGTGTGTGTCTGTGTGTGTCTGTGTGTGTCTGTGTGTGTGAGACAGAGTTAGAAGGCAAGCTGAGCCATGCAGAGAGACGGGTTGTTGACTTGGAGGTGGAGGGCCACACCTGGTTGCAGGACAAGGCATCATGGCAGCCAAGAGCAGCAGGCCCAGATCCCACGCCTGGAAGAAGAGCTAGTGCACATGCAGAGAAGCTGTGAGGAAGAGGCAGGTGGAGTAGTGGAGCTGCTCAGGGACGCACATAACCACACAAGAGCACTACGCTTATGCTTATGATCGGAGCAAAGGAGTGAACACAACATCCATTGCACGCTGTCCGTCTTGGGAGAGAGCTCCTCCTCTGTGGCTCTCCCTGAGGTTTCTCCCTGAGGTTTCTCCCTGTTAAAGGGGTTTTTAGGGAGGTGTTCCTCATCCGATGAGAGGGTCTAAGGGCAGGGTGTTGTGTTGCTGTTCAGCCCACTCAGGCAAATTTGTAATTTGTGATATTGGGCTATACAAATAAAATTGATTTGATTTGAGTCTGTCATTAGGTCGTCAGTGAGAAGGGCTGCAAGCCTGACCCCCACCACCGAGTCGCCTTCTTTGTCACAACAACACTGAGCTGCACACGTTGTTATCATTCAGAGCAGTATAACCCTATAAATCTGCTCGCTTCTGCATACTTTAACTCCCTCGCAGTGATAACTAACACTCGTTTTATCTCATTCAGTCATCACAACAAATCATCATCCCAACAACCACAGCAAAATAGGTTTCTTCAGCTCTACCCTGCCCTCTTCTGGTTTTATGCTGTCTGGTACAGACAGGGCTGCTTGGGTTTTTACTGTGCTCTGGAAGGTGCCCACAAATAAAATGTGTTATTATTATTATCATCATTATTTTATTATTATTATTATTGTTATTGTTATTATTGTTATTGTTATTATTTTATTATTATTATTATTATTATTGTTATTATTATTACTATTATTGTGGTTATTATTATTATTATTATTATTATTATTATGATTATTATTGTTATTGTTATTATTATTATTATTATTGTTATTATTGTCATACAGAAATTTTCAAAACCACTGCTATAAAGGGCTTTACACCACACAACAAGTAGGACGTCATCCATCCATCCATTATCCTAACCGCCTATCCTGCTCTCAGGGTCGTGGGATGCTGGAGCCTATCCCAGCAGTCACTGGGCGGCAGGCGGGGAGACACCCTGGACAGGCCGCCAGGCCATCACAGGGCCCACACACACACACACACACACACACACACACACACACACACACCCATTCACACCAAGGGACAATTTAGTACGGGTGAGTCAGCTGACCTACACGGGTTTGGACGGTGGGAGGAAACCTACGCAGACACGGGGAGAACGTGCAAACTCCACACAGAGGATGACCCAGGCTGACCCACCAAGGTTGGACTACCCCGGGGCTCGAACCCAGGACCTTCTTGCTGTGAGGCAACTGCGCTAACCACTGCGCCACCGTGCCGCCCAAGTAGGACACATAGATTGAAAAACAGTAAAAGGACGACGGGTTAAACACGGTGTGGAAGTTACCGGCTTTCAAAAAGGCCAGTCGAGTTTTCAGGAGCATTTCATAAAGAGGACACCAAAGTTGCTAACCACAGCCTCATCATCGGCGGTCACTCGGGGTTGAGTCTGACTGTCCTAGGACACCTGTGCATGACTTTAACGTGGGGAGACTGGTGCACAGACAGCCCCCACTCGGTGCTTGACAGATCTGGGTCAGGATCCAGTGGCATGGAGTCCGAGATGACTGGGGGCCCATTTCTGCTGCAGCCTTCATCAGCCTTCCCAGCCGTTGGGATGCTTCCCTAAAGTCAGCCATCAGCCTCCACCTGTTCCACCGTTGAGGTCTTGGTTGGGTTGCTCTTTTCAGGGACCTCCTTGAGCTTACCGCCATGGGTGACCCTAGCAGGAGCATAGCTCCAGACGACATTGCTCTCGGGATCTCAGGACCACACAAGCTTCTCAACCATGACAAGGTGACAGTCCACAGAGAGCCTGAGCCTATTGTCGCGGGACTGGGTTTAGATGTTCTTATATTAAGTAGTTGGAGGCTGGGAATTATGGTGCGACAACACAGTCTCTGGCGTTAATTAGCCGGGCTAGGCTACGGGTTTAGCAACCCACCTTGCACTGCTCCTGCAGTCTGCAGACGATGACGGACGCTGGTTAGCCTGGCTGGGATGGTCTCACTCTGCAGACACTCGCACTGTCACTGGCTGCACACTCTGATCTCTCTCTGGGGGCTGGTAATCACTCTTACTGGTTCTATTATGGTCGTCGCTGGTTAGTCACTGTCTAGCGTCAGCTCAGTCGAGGTGTAGGAGTCAGGAATGTTACGTCTGATCGCTAACACGTTATGCTAAGCTAACACTGTGTGACAGTCTGTAAACCACTATAACAACTAACTCACGCTGTGCTGTGCAATGGATAACAATAGGCAGCACGCACGCATTCCTAAGTCTCTTCTCATTGGCTAACAGGGTCTCGCGTTACTTTAGTCAGACTGTCTGTCTGTCAGGGAGCTGTTCCGCAACACTACCCCCCCTTTAGATTGTTGAGTCCCTTCAACATAAAGATAAAATAACTCTGGGAACTAGAGTCGGAATTACACCCGGGACAAAACACCCGGCACACAACTAGGCCCGGAACTAAGGGCGTCAAAATAAACTGGTTGGGTGGTCACTATTAAAGTAGGACTCCTGTGACTAGCCTAGTAACCCCCTAAGTCAACTAGTCACGTCCGTCAAGATCAGTCTCGAACAGAGTCCCGGAGCCAGGCAGGCGGCCGGACTGGTCTGCCCCGTCTAGTGGTGGGGAGGGGCAGGGGCTCAGCAACGTCTGCTTCGGCTCCCTCTGGGTCAGGGGTGGAAGACTGCCCGCCTGGAACACGGGCTGCGGCCTCTCGGCGTCGAGTAGTGGTCGGCTCCCCTGGAGAACTGCTGGCAGCCAAGGGCGGAGACAAGGAGGGAGACACCTGGGCGCTCGTGGGGCTTTCATGGGGCTTTCGTGGGGCTTTCGTGGGGCTTTCATGGGGCTTTCGTGGGGCTTCCGTGGGGGGGCCCGATGTGTCATCTTCCTCATCGGGGAACACGTCTTCCAGACGTAGGTCGAGGTCGTCATCGCTCTCGAACCCCTGATCCTCCGCCAGTCCACCGATATCCTCCTGTCGCTCAATCTCTTTGTCGTCCGCTGCCTCTGTTTCCGGATCCTCGAGGTCTTCTCCTGGTGTACTCGGCAGGTTCTCTCCTGACGCCGGAATCTGCAGCAGTGCGTGCCGCCTCCGCTGAATCCAGATGGGTACTTCCTCGGCGAGGTAGGGCAACAGTCGGTCATGGTGGAGGACTCTCTCCTTCCTGCCCTCTTGGACACGGTACAGGACGTTTCCCATCTTCTCTGTTATGAGTGCCGGGCCTCTCCACCGTGGCTTCAACTTTGGCGATTGGCCCTTCTTTCGCGCGTCGTCCCTGACATACACCAGATCTCCGGGGTGGAATGTGCGTTGACGGGCCCGCAGATCGTGGTCTTTCTTGCTCCGGAGTTGAGATGTACGGAGACGCTCACGTGCCAGTTCGTGGATGTCTAGCATGTTGGCTTCCAGGTCAGCAACATATTCGGCTGGGGGACTACGATGGGCGTTGGCCTCCTGCACCCGTAGAGTGAGTCCTTGGGGCTGGTGGACTTCACGGCCAAGCATCATCCGGTTCGGCGTATACCCTGTAAGGGCATGGGGTGAGCTGCGGTATGCGCTGGCGAGGAGGTGGAGGTTCTTGTCCCACTCACGCTGGTTTTTCTCTACGTAGCAGCGGATCATTTGGAGAAGCGTCCGATTAAACCTCTCAACTTGGCCATTCGACGCAGGATGGTAAGAAGTCGTTCTGGTTTTGGCTATTTGGAGAAGCTCACAGAGGTCACGGAACAGGCTGCTTTCAAAGTTGCGTCCCTGATCTGTGTGGATTTCTAGGGGTGACCCGAACCGGGAGATGAACTCCTGTAGAAGCTTCGTCGCAGTCACTTCCGCGGTTTGTTCAGGGATAGCTGCGACCTCCACCCACCGGGTGAACTGGTCCACCATGACAAGGACGTACTTGTTCCCGGATGCCGAGATAGGGAACGGCCCGACGACATCTATGTGGACCCTGTCCATGGGAGCACCGGCCTGGAACAGTTGCATCTGAGCTCTGCCGACCCTCCCGGAAGACTTGCAGGCTTGGCACTGTGGGCACCGGCGGACAAATTGTTGGACGCTGTCCGCCAGTCCCACCCAGAAGAACTCCCGCTTGACTCGGTGGCACGTCTTTTCTCTTCCCAGGTGGCCTGACTGCGGAGGGCAGTGGCAAGAACGCAGGACTTCTTGTTGGAGGGCTGCTGGAACTATCAGGCGGTAGACAGGGACTTGGCCGGTTCCCTCATCCCAGCGGTAATAGAGAACGTCTCCACGGCGTTCCACATGGTCCCAGCACAACCAGAACTTGCGCACGGCCGGACCCTCCAGGGCTACTTCATCTTGAGACGGTAGCTGGCCTCCATCCTTCCAGGCGTGAAGCTTCCTCAGCAAAGGGTCACTGCGCTGGTACTCTGCCAGCTCCTTCTCGGTATACTGGGGCAGCCAGTTAACAGTGGGTGGCGATGACTGGATCCCAGTGTTTGAGTTCTCGTCCACTGGTGGCTCGGCAGTGTCCACCGGGTTCTGGTCGGGTGTCGAAGGTCTTGACGCCGGATCCGTAGTCGCCGGGGTCCTCGTCGTCCTACGGATCGCCAGGGGGACCACGTCGTCGACATCCTCGTCGAACCTTGCCCATCTCTGGTGTTCACGTCGGCAGTACGGGCAGCCTTGGCAGGGCAGTGAGTCGGGGCTTTCTCCTGCCCGGTAGCAGTCACAAGTTGGCGCTGGCGCCCTTGAAAGTGCATCCGCGTTGCCATGCTTGACTCCTGCTCGATGCTCTATTTTGAAGTGGAACTGGCTAAGCTCCTCAATCCACCTTGCTAGCTGGCCTTCGGGACTTTTAAAGCGGAAGAGCCAGGTCAGGCTGTTGTGATCAGTTCTCAAGGTGAAGTGCCGTCCGAGCAGGTAGTGCCGGAACTGTCTGGCGAACCGGACTACGGCCAGCAACTCCCGGCGAGTTACGCAGTACCGTTGTTGGACTTTTTGGAGGTGGGCGCTGGCATAGGAGACAACCCTTTCCTCCCCCTCTTGGACCTGCGAGAGCACCGCGCCTATACAGGTGTTTGAGGCGTCAGTGTCGAGGATGAACTCGCCATCTTTGGTGGGGTAGGCTAGCACCGGAGTGGATGTGAGTCTCTTCTTCATCTCCTCGAACGCCTCCTGCTGGCGATCGGTCCAGTGGAACTCTGTTCCTTTACTCTGAAGCTCGTACAGCGGGTTGCAGATGAGAGAGAAGTTGCGGACGAAGCGTCGGTAGTAGTTGCACAGCCCAAGAAAGGCCTGGAGCTCCGTGATGTTGGAGGGTGGACTCCAGTCTTCCACTGCCTTCACCAGCTCGGGGTTGGGAGCGATCCCCTGTCCGCTCACTATGTGGCCCAGGAAAAGCACTTCGCTGCGCAGGAGATGACACTTTGAGGGCTTGAGCTTGAGCCCGCTGGCTTGGACCCGCTCGAGGACGATGGCCAGGTTCTTCAACCCATCTTCAACACTGCGGCCAATGACGATGACGTCATCTAGGTACACGAGGAGGCTCTTCCACTGCAACCCGCGCAGGACAACCTCCATGGCCCTCTGGAAGGTGCCTGGCGCGTTGCAGAGTCCGAAAGGCATTCGGGCGTACTCGTACAGGCCATAGCGAGTAATGAAGGCCGTCTTGCATCGGTCAGCAGGATGGACTCCAATTTGCCAGTATCCACTCTGCATGTCTAACGTGGAGAACACGGTTGCGCCTTCCAGGGTGTCCAGACACTCTTCAATCCTTGGAAGCGGGTACGCATCCTTCAGCGTCAGTTCATTGAGTCTTCGGTAGTCGATACACCATCGAACGCCTCCATCTTTCTTCCTCACCCGGACCACAGGTGAAGCCCACTCAGACGTCGATGGCGTTATCACTCCAGCCTTCAGCATTTCCTGGAGGTGCTGTTCCTCCTCTTGCTGGAACCCCAGCGGTGTGCGGCGGGTTGCCTGGCGTACTGGGCGTCCCTCTCCGGTGTCGATGCGGTGCTGGACAGCATCAAAACAGCCCAGGTCGTCGTTTGCTGCTGCAAAGACCTCCTTGTGCTTGACCAGAAGCTGCAGTAGGGCTCTCTGCTGCCCCTCTTCGAGCTTCTTACTGGCGGCTGCATACAGGGATGACAGATGGTCTGGTAGATCCAAGGCTGTTGCGGACTCCAGCCGTCGCACTGACACTTGTTCCTTCTCCGCCGGGTTCGTGGGGTTCGGCTCTAGGGACGGGGTTTCCTCTGCCTCAACCAACACGCCCAAGCAAACACCTCTCCTTAGGGTCACTTCGCGGGGCGACAAGTTGCATAGTCGCACAGGGACTCTCTTGGCAACGTCGACTACTACACTGCCTGAAGAGACTCCTTCTGCAAGGCCAGTGGGCTCCAGGACGGCAGAAATTCCTGGCTTTGGGCCTTCCACTAGACCTCAGACGTCGCGTTCGCTCTCCGCTGGTAAAGTCGAGGGGCACTCCAGCAGTACTCTGGAAACCGTGTACTCTCCTAGCGACCTGCCTATGACGACAGTGCCGATCGGTTCTCCATCAACGTGTACTTGTCCTCCGACCGAAACTGTGACTCTGGCGGCTAGCATAAAGTCCAGACCCAGGAGAAAGGGGTCGCGGATGGGTGCGACGTAGACGTCCCAGTCCTTGGTCTTACGGCCCAAGCGGATGGTGACTCTATACTTCGGAGTCTCGGTCATTTCTTTCCCCTCCTCCGCGTTCCTCAGGACGGCAGTCCCCACACTTGGCTGACCAGCTAGCTCCAGCTGACGGAAGGTGTCTTCAGACATGACGGTCGCCTCCGCGCCGGTGTCCACAACGCACTTGAGTTCCAGTTTGTTGACCGTGATGGGCACTACCAGACTAGGACCATCTCCTGCTGCTCGGTTTATGCGGGGTGCTGGCTGGCTATCGGCCTTTTCCTTGACGTGAGGGCTCGGTGAGCGGGAGGTGCAGTCTCGTTTGAAGTGGCCCTGGCCTCCACACTGGTAACAGGAGCCTCTAGGGGTGGCGCCCGGACTCGGTGATTGGTAACGCCGCTGCCCATTAGTGCTGCTCGCCGGCCGCTCTAGAGTTCTGCCCCGTTCCTCCTTCTTCTGTTCGGCTGTGTCGGATGTCAGCTGCGGGGGGGACGGTTTCCAGGAACGCCGCATTTCCTGCAGCAGCGCCGCTACCTCGGCTTTCAACTCCTTGATGTCAGCATTTAGGTCGGACTGCGTCGCGCCGGTGGCCGTCGATGTCGGGTTTGGCGCTCCCCCTTTACGCTCATCATCCCATGACACTCGGCGAATCCGCCCCTTAGCTTCGCTCTCCCTTCCAAGCGTTGCTCGATAGTCGTATTCTCGGGCTTCTACCTTCTTGAGGGCGTCTGCCAGGGTCTTAGGTTCGGAGCCCAGGACTTCGTAGGCGATGTTTTGGTTGCGCAGGCCTCGCAGGAACGCCTCGGCCGCGAACTCCTCCTGCAGTCCGACGTCGACCCCTGGATAGGTTAGCGTAACCAGCTTCCGTACTTCCTCTCCAAATTCAGACAGGCTAGTCTCCTTCCCCTGCCGAACCTCGCTCAGTTTACGGCGGGCAGTACTTTCGGGTATTTCTCGTCCGAAACGGCGCCGTAGCTGCTCCACCAGCTTGTCGTAGTCCTCGCGGATAGGAGTCGGTTGCGCCATAACGAATGACATAGCGCCTTCTCGCAGTCGCAGGTAGAGCATGTCCAGGCAGACTTCCTTGCTCCAATTCCGCTTCTGGGCCATCCTCTCAAACGGGCCAATAAAGGAGTCCCAGTCGCCCTTCCCATCGTAGGTAGCTAGCAGCTTCACTTCACTTTCGTGTCCTACTTCTCTACTGTAGCTACTACTCCGGTCCCGACCGTTCCCTACCACTGGACTATTTGTTATGACGGATGGCGGCCCTCCGGTACCACCAGTAGGCGGCGCCGCGTCACCCCGGCTGGGCGTGCTCAGGAAATGGTGACTCCCTTCCGGAAATGCGTTCCGGGCTCTGGCGCTCCTACCACCCCGCTCCGCTGGAGTACTGGTGACAAGGGGTTTGGGATGGTGACTTCTGTTGCGGCCATCCGCTACTGGGCCGACATTCTCCATTCCCGGGGGCAAAGCATATTCACGGGGTCTCACATCCGGTCCGTCTGGACGGGGGACCAGTGGAGTAGTTAACTCCATGTCCTGCACCTCCAATGTTGTAATGCTATGACTGGCTCCATGGCCACTATCAAAGCCCTCCTGATAGCCATTGAATGGCTGCGGGGAACTAGGGAGCGGGTGGAGTCCCGTGCTCAATTGCTGCACAGCGGGAGGTTGGGGATGTGGCACAACTCGCCCGACAAGTACCCCTTTAAGCATGCACTTCACCTCCTCCATTGATTGTTCCTGCTTTTCTTGGTTAAGGAGGGACCGCTCAAACATTTGGGCTAGACGACACATCTGCTTTTCCATTTCGCTTTCCACAGCGCTATCCTCTCCCCCCCCCTACAGCACCGTGCTCCACGTGCTCGATCTCCTCAGTAGGTTCCAACATCATCTAGATCACATGCAACGATGGCCTTGATAAAGTGCTACTGCACGTAATTAGCCGGTTGCTAGTTAGCAAGGACGCTAACGTAAATAGCAATAGCACCGCTATTCTGTATGGAGACAGAATGCAATCCAATTTCACCACTTCTGAACACCACTTGTCGCGGGACTGGGTTTAGATGTTCTTATATTAAGTAGTTGGAGGCTGGGAATTATGGTGCGACAACACGGTCTCTGGCGTTAATTAGCCGGGCTAGGCTACGGGTTTAGCAACCCACCTTGCACTGCTCCTGCAGTCTGCAGACGATGACGGACGCTGGCTAGCCTGGCTGGGATGGTCTCACTCTGCAGACACTCGCACTGTCACTGGCTGCACACTCTGATCTCTCTCTGGGGGCTGGTAATCACTCTTACTGGTTCTATTATGGTCGTCGCTGGTTAGTCACTGTCTAGCGTCAGCTCAGTCGAGGTGTAGGAGTCAGGAATGTTACGTCTGATCGCTAACACGTTATGCTAAGCTAACACTGTGTGACAGTCTGTAAACCACTATAACAACTAACTCACGCTGTGCTGTGCAATGGATAACAATAGGCAGCACGCACGCATTCCTAAGTCTCTTCTCATTGGCTAACAGGGTCTCGCGTTACTTTAGTCAGACTGTCTGTCTGTCAGGGAGCTGTCCCGCAACACTATCTTATCTTGGACATGCTAGGATGAGAGAAGCCCCCCCCCCATTTGTAAGAGAGAACTGTATGTATGGTAACACGAGAGTAGGAGGTTAAGTCTCGTCATCCCTGCTTTGGTGTGAGTTGAAATGATTTCCCCTTTGTGGTCCACTTGCAGGCTCCATCAAGCAGTCAATGCAAGCGGCTCTCAGTGAGATAGACCAGGAGACGGCCCGACTGACTGATGAAAAGAAACCTCTTGCCACGGAGGTGAGAACTACCGTCCGCTCTAGTTATGTCCATCCCATCTATCTCACAGATCTAATTCCTCCCCTCCTGTCTTTTAGGAGCTTGACTGCTACGTTCCTGTCATGCCGTCTCTTTACACTGCTATGTGGCTCTTTGTCCAGCGTGACTCTGTTGCTTGTGCTTGGGTCCTTGGATTAGACGACTTTCAAATGTTTCACCTCCAGAGAGCATTCAAACATTTGGACAAGTTCAGCAAGGAGGAAATCGAGGAGAACGGATGGCTGCAGAGAGAGGTGTGAATTCCTCAGAAATACTCTGTGTAGTAATGAAACTTCGCCGGAGGGCGCTCTCACATCTACACAGAGAGGAGCAAAGAAAAAGCTTTTCCAACACACTTCTCTTCCAGCTTGCACAACCTATGAATCCACTGTGTGGTGTGGAGAAAAGCTGACGTCAGTGGTTTGTTTTGCTTGTTTTTTACCTCAGATAGCCATCTACAAGAAAGAGGTGTCCACCATGGAGCGGTGTGTCCCCAGCCTGCAGGAGGAGAAGCTAGAACACATCAGCGGGCTGCATGAGCAGCACATGCAAGGCCTCAGTATCGGGGGACCAGCACAGAGCAGGAACGGGGCTGCTTCTCAGAACACAGGGCCAACCTGCACAGCGGCATCCAGACGGTAAAGTACCATAACGTGTGCATAGGAGGGGTGCCGTGCTACTTGTATGTCTGGCTGGATCTACCCCATGGCTGGATCCCTTACCCACCCAAGTGCTGCTATTCTGCACCCAACATCCTCTGTGCTGCTGTACTTCTGTGAGGACAAACTGCGACCTGTCTGCAGGAACGTCTTCCTCACTCGCACCAGGGACTCTGGGACACGTCAGTCAGAACGGCACTAGAAGTCTCTAGAACCGGGTCAGCCCAACATGCCCTGATCTGTTCTGTCCAGCAGCAATAGACACAACAGCCAAACTGAACCGCTTCCCTGTTGAATCACAGCGATACGAATTATGTGCGTCTTGTTTAAGGCCACTAGATGGCAGTAGAGGGACGTATAGTATGACAACGTCTGCTTTTACGTCACATTTTGGTCATGAATCAGTAATCGCTTCCTGATTTTCCTATTTGCATCATTTTAAAACCCGTCTGCTTGGTTTTCTGCTGTGAGTTAATGGAGTAATCTCTCCAGTTTGATACAAAGCTTTCAGTTCTTCTCCCTCGGTTCTTCAAACCCTGAAGAGGAGCAAGTGTCTTGGAACAGAAATCCCTTCCACCGACATTTCCTGCAGTTCCCCCGTTTGCTTTTGTAAAAAGAAACAAAATCAGACATTAAGAAGAAGAAGAAGAAGAAGAGATGCTCCTGAGGGGCTGCTGAACAGGAAAATGTCATCGTGGGCTGTTCATCGATTTGAACTGTTTAAGTCAAGCTTATATTGATGCAAGTGTCGTGTTTTCCGGGGGGGGGGTGGTCAGCAGCCAGTCAGCCGGGCCTCCGGACACCAAACCCCCATTTCTGCACCACCTTACAAAGCATCTGGTCTCGACTAGCCAGAGTGGCTCACAGCTAGGACCAAGACCCCATGACAGACCCCTTGCTTCAGATTTGGGTGGTGCTGTCTCAATAGCAGTGCCACCAAAACATGCCCACAAAGCACCTTCCTCTTTGGAATAACGTCTTTCCTTCTTGGTGGCAGTGGAAGATGATGGGAATGGCACCAAACGTCTGGATGTGGATGAAGGGGACCTGACCTTTGGCTTAGAGGCCCACCGCCATGCTCACCCGGGCCGGGTCAGGTCACTGTCGCTGGAGAATCTTTTCAAAGTTCCAAGGGGATTTGTTTCTCCATCAAATGTTGGCATACCTGGTTGGAAATAAAGAAGGGATTGTGTGCACAGAAGAAACCTCAAGCCTGCTGCTGCCAAGCGTGTCCTCATGCACCAGTCGCCCAACACAACGGCTGCAGGGCTTGTGCGGAAGACAGGGTGCAGCCTCCCCGAGTCTACATCAAACTCACAGCCGGTTTTGTGATTCACTTAAAATGGATGAGCTTAACTACTGAGTCTTATGAATGGATGTGATCCAACAAAAAAGCTTTGATGAACTTGTCAGTTAATCCCATCGTCAAAGTCCGCGTCTCCCACAAACACTTGTCCTCCTCTTCCTTGCTGCATCTAAATGAAGCGGAAGTGGCAGTGCAACAAAGACTGCTGCTGTTAGTGCAGCAGAGCCCTCGCCAGGCCGGATGGAGCTCTTATATCAAAGTCCAGCTCTGTCTGTCTGTGTGTGTGTGTGTCTGTGTGTGTGTCTGTCTGTGTGTGTGTGTGTGTCTGTGTGTGTGTGTGTGTCTGTCTGTGTCCATAGCACAGGCTGCACCTGGGAGCTGTGGAGCGGAGGCTGCTGTGTGTGCTGGGCCACTCCTGGATCTCCCTGCATCCCGTCTCTCCAGAGCACGGCTGTGTGGACCGGCAGGTCCCTAAGGACGGACCCCCCACCACACACACCATCACTAACAAGCTCGAGTAACGCAGCCGTGGGTGTGATGCTGCTCTTAAACAAAGCCACTCCTGGATCCCCCTGCATCCCGTCTCCAGAGCACGGCTGTGTGGACCGGCAGGTCCCTAAGGACGGACCCCCCACCACACACACCATCACTAACAAGCTCGAGTAACACAGCCGTGGGTGTGATGCTGCTCTTAAACAAAGCCACTCCTGGATCCCGTCTCTCCAGAGCACGGCTGTGTGGACCGGCAGGTCCCTAAGGACGGACCCTCCACCACACACACCATCACTAACAAGCTCGAGTAACACAGCCGTGGGTGTGATGCTGCTCTTAAACAAAGCCACTCCTGGATCCCCCTGGATCCCGTCTCTCCAGAGCACGGCTGTGTGGACCGGCAGGTCCCTAAGGACGGACCCTCCACCACACACACCATCACTAACAAGCTCGAGTAACACAGCCGTGGGTGTGATGCTGCTCTTAAACAAAGCCACTTGTCGGCCCGGTCACAGTTCAAACTGCAGTTTGATGTAGTTTAGTAACATCGTTAAGTACCGACGCCATTACGAATCGCAGACATTAGGAAGTTGCACAGCCGGCCCCAACACAAGTCATCTCCTGATCTAAGAAATAAAGGCAGAGGATAAGAATTGTGGAAGCTTGCACTTTATTGGAAAAAAAAAATCAAACAAAACTATAATCTGCAGGGACAATGCAGCAAATATGCTCAATAACTGGATAAGAGCCACCCTCATGTTCACACCACCTTCCTCCACCTCTGCTGCAGCTTAGCAGCCGCCCGGCTGGCAGGATCGGTTTATATACACAAAGCACCGATCAACAGCACTCCATTTTCCTGCACGATTGGACCTCTCCGCTGTTGACAAAGACCCCTGCCCCCCCCCCCCACCACACACACACAGACACACACACACACACACACACACAACCTGCTTGATATGGATACAGTTTGGCCCCACCCTAAAGCTGCTGCTTGGTGATGCCCACATCCACCCCAGCCCGTCTACAAAAAGGCCCGGTGCTCCCCTATGGCAACATGATGCGTGCATGAGAGACCCCCAGGCTGACGGGGGGCAGCCAGTAGAGACCCCCATACAGCCAGGCTGAAGGGGGGCAGCCAGCCAGTAGAGACCCCCATACAGCCAGGCTGAAGGGGGGCAGCCAGCCAGTAGAGACCCCCATACAGCCAGGCTGAAGGGGGGCAGCCAGCCAGTAGAGACCCCCATACAGCCAGGCTGAAGGGGGGCAGCCAGCCAGTAGAGACCCCCATACAGCCAGGCTGAAGGGGGGCAGCCAGTAGAGACCCCCATACAGCCAGGCTGAAGGGGGGCAGCCAGCCAGTAGAGACCCCCATACAGCCAGTAGAGACCCCCATACAGCCAGTAGAGACCCCCATACAGCCAGGCTGAAGGGGGGCAGCCAGTAGAGACCCCCATACAGCCAGTAGAGACCCCCATACAGCCAGTAGAGACCCCCATACAGCCAGTAGAGACCCCCATACAGCCAGGCTGAAGGGGGGCAGCCAGCCAGTAGAGACCCCCATACAGCCAGTAGAGACCCCCATACAGCCAGTAGAGACCCCCATACAGCCAGGCTGAAGGGGGGCAGCCAGCCAGTAGAGACCCCCATACAGCCAGTAGAGACCCCCATACAGCCAGTAGAGACCCCCATACAGCCAGGCTGAAGGGGGGCAGCCAGCCAGTAGCTTTGTTACATGGAAGAATAAATGGCATGCCAAAAGCGTAAAAAGCATAAATGCAGATTCCTTTGCGATGCAACGCTGCCTCAGTCAAAGTGCGGCGCTGCTGCTGCTGCCGCTGATGTGGACGCCTTCCTTCCTTCCTTCCTTCCTTCCTTCCTTCCTTCCTTCCTTCCTTCCTTCCTTCCCTTGCCAAACCGACACAAATCCAACTCACAAAACAAAGTGAGCGCATGATTTTTTCCTCTTTTGTACATCCACATACAACCTTTTTTGACTTGAGACGCAACTGTACAAGGCAACATGCGAGTACAGAAAATATTTAATGCCCCAACAGCAAAATGTGGTATTTCATTCATCTTTATATTAGCTTTTTTCTTCTTTTTTCTAAAATCTCAATCACTCAAAAATCCAATTCTACAGTCAGTCACGTATGCATAAACCTGAAGACCTCCCACAAGGGATAGTTCAATGTCACTAGTAGATACATGTACTTCTTATGCTTTTACCTTTTTTAACGTCTTCCTCTCTCCGGGTAATTATAAATAAATACAAACAATATACGAGGAATGTCTACTGCAAACATACATAAAAAGTGATGGTATAAACAGGAGCTTGCTTCGTTCCCCTATCGGAGGATGTGTCGGTGGATCATGAGGACTGATGATCAAAAGGAGGTGATTCCTCTAGCCTCACCCGGAGCAGAGTAAGAAAAACTAAATCTGAGCAGTGTGTGTGTGTGTGTGCGACATTAAGCTGACAAATTTTCAGGTACACAACAGCCAAGTCAAAACGTCTCCCTTCGGGTGTTTCCTTTCTGTCTTCGTCCAGGATGGAGCCGGGGCAGAGCGATGCTGTCCGGGGGGGTCTGAACGGCAGCTCGCTCGCCTCCTCCTGTGACGAGACACGACTCGGGTGGCACAGCGTCTGCTCGGATGCCTCCGACATGGTGATCCGGTTCAACCCGTCCGTGCTCGGGGCCTTCGATTCTCAGAGGATGGTGCGTTCATTAATGGCAAACTGGAGGTCTGCTGGTTTGTTTTTGTTGTGGTTCATCTTCAGGAGGTAGAGACTCCGTCCCCCACCCAGGTTACATAAACTGCATCTGGAAGAGAAACAACGCCGTCAGTTTTCTGGGTTGGACCAGACAAGACGTTTTCTAGAAAACTGCCCATCTGACAGGGACCCAACCAAGCTGATCAGTTTTGCTCTTTCAAACCGATTGCACAAAAACAAAACCCAAAGAAATGAAAAGAAGGCTGTGCGGCGCTTGCATTGCAAAACACAGGGCAAAGCTTGAGACGAACCGGACTAGCATTACTGCACACCCACTCTGAGACGCCTCAATCGGAAATCCCAACCGACATTGTGGAAAGGGAACAAATACTGCAGGCTCAAATCAAATCAAATCAGTTTTATTTGTATAGCCCAATATCACAAATTACACATGTGCCTGAGTGGGCTGAACCGCAACACAACATCCTGTCCTCAGACCCGCTCGTCGGAGGAGGAACACCTCCCTAAAAACCCCTTCAACAGGGAGAAACAATAGGAAGAAACCTCAGGGAGAGCAACAGAGGAGGATCTCTCTCAGCTCACAGATTTATTAAAATTGGTGTTAAATGCAATCTAGGGCTGCCGGGGTTGACTTGGTTGGCTGCAGAATGTGCCGGCATCCTGCTTATTTGTGCATTGTACTTTGTGGAGTCCGCGTGCATGCCAAGCTCCAGCACTATAAAAACCAGTTTAAAACTGAACGTCCCTCTGGGAATGTCTGAGACCGGGTCTCTGACAGCCCCATGTAAGACCAGCTCTGTGCCAACACAGCCTAGTCCAAGCCAGGCAAGACAGCCAGACTGAGTCGGTCTTTATTTAGTGCAAAACAGACACCTGTGCAGCAGCGCACGTGAAAAGCAGCAGACAGACAGAGGAGGCAGAGTGCAGTGGCATCTTGCATGGGGACTAGGTGGCGCTGACATGAACCATTTTGCAACACAAATCACATACAGGAGCATGCAGATGGTGGGTGCACTGTGGCCCTCAGGATGCAAAGAAACACTCAGAGAAGGCAGGTTGTACCTAAAGATGTTCTATAAGAAATTCTGGAGAAAGAGATGTGCAAAGGGGTCCTTCCCTGGTACCCTGAGAGGGCTGTGACTAGAGGGACTAGAGGTTGTGGGTGACTGAGTCAGACAAACGCACAGATGAGAAAGACAGGAGAGAAACGTGGAGGCCAGGTGTAAACGAGCACCAGGGAAGCTGTTCTAGAGGCAGTTCAAGCACCGCTCTCTTTACCGTACGAGCGATGCACAGAAAAGACATCGTATGGTTGGTTTTCATGCACAATTAGCACCACAGACCCCATGTTTGGATCAAATCTGAAATGCTACATGAAACGTGACGGATAGGTCAGCTGAATACAAAGCACCAAATACAAAGCTCACAGAGCCAATCTTGACACTAGGGCACACAGGATAACATTTTCTCAAATCATATTCGGCCAAAGGTCATCTCCTATATCATAATCTGCTATATCATCCAGTCTTAGTGTGACGAGGACTGGATCCAGTGACACTGGCAGCAACACTTGAAAAAGAAAGTATTTCCCAGCTGCTTGTGCAGCGGCTTCCAGATCAGCGACACAGAAGGATATCGCCACTAGACCGCGTGTTTACTGATGCGGTAAGAAGACGGCCGCTACCTGTGCACCAGAGGCTTGGCCAAAGGGGTTGGCTGGCCTCATCATTGGCTGGGTGTACATCATGGTGGGCTGGGTCATCATCATGGAGCCCACATTTGGAGGCTGGGGACATAACCAGAAAGACATTTCATGAGACTGAAAATACGGCAACATCCATCAACCCTTCAGGAGAGGTAACATAGAGGCACGCCTGGGTCTGGAACCTGAAATACTGAGGGAGGTTAAGGAAGTTTCAGGCATGTCTGCCCGCCTGTGAGGAAGTTGCGAGTGTTATTCTAGCGCGGTTCTAGGCCCTCTTGGAGGCGTCGTGCAGTCTGCTTGAGAGCCCTGCATGCCGTCACCAAGTTCAATGCTGACAAACCCACCGGTGTCCCGCTCCGGTACAGAGGAGGCACAACGCGTCAGCCAAAACCAGCTTCCGCCGGTAAGATGGTGGAAACCGACCCGGAGGGCACCGAGTACGAGTAAGACGTACGGTACCCTCACGGCTCGGCGTTTCCAGTTCTTACCCATTTTCACCAAAAAAACACCCCGACTTTTTACAAGCAGCACATCGGGTAAACTGGTTTTCACCCGGTTTTTAATACTCAAAATAAACACCGATAAATTCCCAGATTTCTTTAAATAAAAACCGAAAACGCTGAGCCTTGGGTTTCCTTCAGCGCAGGAAAATGGTGGAAGAACCAAGTGACGTAATGGTGTACGGCCCCAATGTCAGAGCATTCACACCAGTCAGCCGGGGCAGTTGTCACAGCATTCATACCAGTCAGCCGGGGCAGTTATCACAGCATTCACACCAGTCAGCCGGGGCAGTTATCACAGCATTCATACCAGTCAGCCGGGGCAGTTATCACAGCATTCATACCAGTCAGCCGGGGCAGTTATCACAGCATTCATACCAGTCAGCCGGGGCAGTTATCACAGCATTCATACCAGTCAGCCGGGGCAGTTATCACAGCATTCATACCAGTCAGCCGGGGCAGTTATCACAGCATTCATACCAGTCAGCCGGGGCAGTTATCACAGCATTCATACCAGTCAGCCGGGGCAGTTATCAGAGCATTCATACCAGTCAGCCGGGGCAGTTGTCACAGCATTCATACCAGTCAGCCGGGGCAGTTGTCACAGCATTCATACCAGTCAGCCGGGGCAGTTGTCACAGCATTCATACCAGTCAGCCGGGGCAGTTATCACAGCATTCATACCAGTCAGCCGGGGCAGTTATCACAGCATTCATACCAGTCAGCCGGGGCAGTTATCACAGCATTCATACCAGTCAGCCGGGGCAGTTATCACAGCATTTATACGAGTCAGCCGGGGCAGTTATCAGAGCATTTACACCAGTCAGCCGGGGCAGTTATCAGAGCATTTACACCAGTCAGCCGGGGCAGTTATCACAGCATTCATACCAGTCAGCCGGGGCAGTTATCACAGCATTCATACCAGTCAGCCGGGGCAGTTATCAGAGCATTCATACCAGTCAGCCGGGGCAGTTGTCAGAGCATTCATACCAGTCAGCCGGGGCAGTTGTCACAGCATTCATACCAGTCAGCCGGGGCAGTTGTCACAGCATTCATACCAGTCAGCCGGGGCAGTTATCACAGCATTCATACCAGTCAGCCGGGGCAGTTATCACAGCATTCATACCAGTCAGCCGGGGCAGTTATCACAGCATTCATACCAGTCAGCCGGGGCAGTTATCACAGCATTTATACGAGTCAGCCGGGGCAGTTATCAGAGCATTTACACCAGTCAGCCGGGGCAGTTATCAGAGCATTTACACCAGTCAGCCGGGGCAGTTATCACAGCATTCATACCAGTCAGCCGGGGCAGTTATCACAGCATTCATACCAGTCAGCCGGGGCAGTTATCAGAGCATTCATACCAGTCAGCCGGGGCAGTTATCACAGCATTCATACCAGTCAGCCGGGGCAGTTATCACAGCATTCATACCAGTCAGCCGGGGCAGTTATCACAGCATTCATACCAGTCAGCCGGGGCAGTTATCACAGCATTCATACCAGTCAGCCGGGGCAGTTGTCAGAGCATTCATACCAGTCAGCCGGGGCAGTTATCACAGCATTCATACCAGTCAGCCGGGGCAGTTATCACAGCATTCATACCAGTCAGCCGGGGCAGTTATCACAGCATTCATACCAGTCAGCCGGGGCAGTTGTCAGAGCATTTACACCAGTCAGCCGGGGCAGTTGTCAGAGCATTCATACCAGTCAGCCGGGGCAGTTGTCACAGCATTCATACCAGTCAGCCGGGGCAGTTATCACAGCATTCATACCAGTCAGCCGGGGCAGTTATCACAGCATTCATACCAGTCAGCCGGGGCAGTTATCACAGCATTCATACCAGTCAGCCGGGGCAGTTATCACAGCATTTATACGAGTCAGCCGGGGCAGTTATCAGAGCATTTACACCAGTCAGCCGGGGCAGTTATCACAGCATTCATACCAGTCAGCCGGGGCAGTTATCACAGCATTCATACCAGTCAGCCGGGGCAGTTATCAGAGCATTCATACCAGTCAGCCGGGGCAGTTATCACAGCATTCATACCAGTCAGCCGGGGCAGTTATCACAGCATTCATACCAGTCAGCCGGGGCAGTTATCACAGCATTCATACCAGTCAGCCGGGGCAGTTGTCAGAGCATTCATACCAGTCAGCCGGGGCAGTTATCACAGCATTCATACCAGTCAGCCGGGGCAGTTATCACAGCATTCATACCAGTCAGCCGGGGCAGTTATCACAGCATTCATACCAGTCAGCCGGGGCAGTTGTCAGAGCATTTACACCAGTCAGCCGGGGCAGTTGTCAGAGCATTCATACCAGTCAGCCGGGGCAGTTATCACAGCATTCATACCAGTCAGCCGGGGCAGTTATCACAGCATTCATACCAGTCAGCCGGGGCAGTTGTCACAGCATTCATACCAGTCAGCCGGGGCAGTTATCACAGCATTCATACCAGTCAGCCGGGGCAGTTATCAGAGCATTTACACCAGTCAGCCGGGGCAGTTATCACAGCATTCATACCAGTCAGCCGGGGCAGTTATCACAGCATTCATACCAGTCAGCCGGGGCAGTTATCACAGCATTCATACCAGTCAGCCGGGGCAGTTGTCAGAGCATTTATACGAGTCAGCCGGGGCAGTTACCACAGCATTTATATGAGTCAGCCGGGGCAGTTATCAGAGAATTTATATGAGTCAGCCGGGGCAGTTATCAGAGAATTTATATGAGTCAGCCGGGGCAGTTGTCACAGCATTTATACGAGTCAGCCGGGGCAGTTGTCAGAGCATTCATACCAGTCAGCCGGGGCAGTTATCACAGCATTCATACCAGTCAGCCGGGGCAGTTATCACAGCATTCATACCAGTCAGCCGGGGCAGTTGTCACAGCATTCATACCAGTCAGCCGGGGCAGTTGTCAGAGCATTCATACCAGTCAGCCGGGGCAGTTATCACAGCATTCATACCAGTCAGCCGGGGCAGTTATCACAGCATTCATACCAGTCAGCCGGGGCAGTTGTCAGAGCATTCATACCAGTCAGCCGGGGCAGTTATCACAGCATTCATACCAGTCAGCCGGGGCAGTTATCACAGCATTCATACCAGTCAGCCGGGGCAGTTATCACAGCATTCATACCAGTCAGCCGGGGCAGTTATCACAGCATTCATACCAGTCAGCCGGGGCAGTTGTCAGAGCATTTACACCAGTCAGCCGGGGCAGTTGTCAGAGCATTCATACCAGTCAGCCGGGGCAGTTATCACAGCATTCATACCAGTCAGCCGGGGCAGTTATCACAGCATTCATACCAGTCAGCCGGGGCAGTTATCACAGCATTCATACCAGTCAGCCGGGGCAGTTATCACAGCATTCATACCAGTCAGCCGGGGCAGTTGTCAGAGCATTCATACCAGTCAGCCGGGGCAGTTATCACAGCATTCATACCAGTCAGCCGGGGCAGTTGTCAGAGCATTCACACCAGTCAGCCGGGGCAGTTGTCAGAGCATTCATACCAGTCAGCCGGGGCAGTTATCACAGCATTCATACCAGTCAGCCGGGGCAGTTGTCAGAGCATTTATACCAGTCAGCCGGGGCAGTTGTCAGAGCATTCATACCAGTCAGCCGGGGCAGTTATCACAGCATTCATACCAGTCAGCCGGGGCAGTTATCACAGCATTCATACCAGTCAGCCGGGGCAGTTGTCAGAGCATTTATACGAGTCAGCCGGGGCAGTTGTCAGAGCATTTATACCAGTCAGCCGGGGCAGTTATCACAGCATTTATACGAGTCAGCCGGGGCAGTTATCACAGCATTTACACCAGTCAGCCGGGGCAGTTATCACAGCATTTATACGAGTCAGCCGGGGCAGTTATCAGAGAATTTATACGAGTCAGCCGGGGCAGTTATCAGAGAATTTATACGAGTCAGCCGGGGCAGTTATCAGAGCATTTATATGAGTCAGCCGGGGCAGTTATCACAGCATTTATACGAGTCAGCCGGGGCAGTTATCAGAGCATTTATACGAGGCAGCCGGGCAGTTATCACAGCATTTATACGAGTCAGCCGGGGCAGTTATCACAGCATTTATACGAGTCAGCCGGGGCAGTTATCAGAGAATTTATACGAGTCAGCCGGGGCAGTTATCAGAGCATTTATACGAGTCAGCCGGGGCAGTTATCAGAGCATTTATACGAGTCAGCCGGGGCAGTTATCAGAGAATTTATATGAGTCAGCCGGGGCAGTTATCAGAGCATTTATACGAGTCAGCCGGGGCAGTTATCACAGCATTTATACGAGTCAGCCGGGGCAGTTATCACAGCATTTATACGAGTCAGCCGGGGCAGTTATCACAGCATTTATACGAGTCAGCCGGGGCAGTTATCAGAGAATTTATATGAGTCAGCTGTCCAAGTGGCTGCAAAAGGTTTCAATGGCAGCACTCATGAAATCATCAATGATGAGAAAGTGCTGTTTAAAACCGGACTTGTGGAGACATGTATAGCTTAGTCACGTGACTCATTAAGTCCTATTAACTCACATCATACTCCATCTTCCTAACTGTGTGTACTGTGATTACGTCTCCTTCGACAAGGCGAGCGGTCAAACGCTGCCGGAGCCGCCAGAGGTCTGAAGAGACTTAACACAACATTACATCAGCTGACTTCAGTAATCACACCTCCCGTGTCTGGTCAAAGGCGTGCTGGTAAGGAATCAGCTGGTGTCGTATCACAAGGCTGGAATGGAAACCCACACACATGGCTTTTCACGGCGCAGGTTTCAATACCACCGACAGCCGTTTACTTAAGAGGACAGATGTATGGCTGGCAAAACGGCACTCAAGCATCACCTTGCCAGAAGGTTGGAGACATCTTGTCAGGTCTGTGACATGACTGGCTGGAAAGCATTCAGGTGTAGCCACTGATTCAGTATCTGGCAAGCTCCACCCTAAATGTCCACAGTGCTGATGGATTTCCACCGTGTCCCATGAAGCCTGTGGCGCTGAGTGTAGGCCCTCATCAGCCAAATATGACAAGACTGCTATCTCTATTCCAAAGACTGGGATTTTAACTTGCGTGGGTACAGATGCTGAATCAGAGCTAACAGCAGCGTTGGCCGAGAGTTGCAGTCTTTCAGTTTTTGTCCTTCATGTTTTCACACAAAGATACTGAATTGACTTGTGTATGAACCCTTGCCCAGACTATCTTATTATACACACGTATGCCTGTACTCAGAATAACAGCCAATGCGTGGGTTTCCTCCGGGGGCGCCGGTTTCCTCCCACAGTCCAAAGACATGTAGGTCAGGTGGATCGGCCGTACTAAATTGTCCCTAGGTGTGAATGTGTGTGTTGGTCCTGTGATGGCCTGGCGGCCTGTCCAGGGTGTCTCCCAGCCTGCTGCCCAGGGACTGCTGGGATAGGATCCAGCATCCTGCGACCCTGAGAGCAGGATGGGCGGTTTGGATGATGGCTGGATGGACTATTAAGCAATTAAGTTCTGTGTGTTAAGTTAAAAACAAGTTGGGATTCACTGATGAAATGTCACATAGGAACCTAAGTGTAGAATGTAAAATAATTTGGGTCATCTTAGGAGATAACAGCAGTCTAAACCTCAGAGGCAGTTCACCCTCCCCCCTTAAAAAAACCAAAACCCCTAAAAGGTTAACTCGTTCAATGGATGGGTTTAAATGAGAAGTACAAATCAAGTATCCTAAGAATCAGTTGGCTGTCCCTCTATCGACAGACAGACAGACAGACAGACAGACAGACAGACAGACAGAGAGAGAGGTGCTGGTGAGGACACAGGCTCAGCTGACTCACCACGGTATATGCCATCATGCCTGTTGGTGTGGTTGCAGGGAAGGCCATGACAGATGGTGCCTGAGGTGACACAAGAAAAGATGGTCATTTCTACAGAGCTGGGACAAAGGGCTCACACACACACAACACACACACACACACACACACACACACACACACACACACACTGTACTGTTAAATGACCTAAATGACATGAACACGTAAGAATGACATTAAGATTTTATTTCTTGGGGGAAAAAACGTCTTGGCTCTGAATTAGAGTGAGTGGAGAAAACACTGCTCCACAACATGGCACGATGAAGACTCCACGAAGCACCAGATCATGAGCACCATATCATGAGCCTCGTATCATGAGCCTTATATCATGAGCACCATATAATGAGCACCAGATCATGAGCCTTATATCATGAGCACCATATCATGAGCACCATATCATGAGCACCATATCATGAGCCTCGTATCATGAGCACCGTATCATGAGCCTTATATCATGAGCACCATATAATGAGCACCAGATCATGAGCCTTATATCATGAGCACCATATCATGAGCACCATATCATGAGCATCATATCATGAGCACCAAATCATGAGCATCATATCATGAGCACCATATCATGAGCATCATATCATGAGCACCAAATCATGAGCACCAAATCATGAGCATCATATCATGAGCCTCATATCATGAACATCATATCATGAGCCTCATATCATGAGCATCATATCATAAGTACCATATCATGCACTGCAGCTCAGTCTTTCAAAGTGGGGGGATGCTAGTGATGTCACACTTAATGTCCAAGTTCACTTCTAATAAAAGCAAAAAACGAAGGAGTGCATGGTGGGAGATTAGGCCCACGTTCTTAAATAAGAGGAGCCACAAGACAGAGCCGACCTTACTACAAAAATTCTCACTGACCAAATCTGGGAAAGCACTTTACAGACCCAGAGTAATACCTGGGAAAGCACTTTACGGACCCAGAGTAATACCTGGGAAAGCACTTTACAGACCCAGAGTAATACCTGGGAAAGCACTTCACGGACCTAGAGTAATACCTGGGAAAGCACTTTACGGACCAAGAGTAATACCTGGGAAAGCACTTTACGGACCCAGAGTAATACCTGGGAAAGCACTTTACAGGCCCAGAGGAATACCTGGGAAAGCACTTTACAGACCCAGAGTAATACCTGGGAAAGCACTTTACAGGCCCAGAGTAATACCTGGGAAAGCACTTTACGGACCCAGAGTAATACCTGGGAAAGCACTTTACGGACCCAGAGTAATACCTGGGAAAGCACTTTACGGACCCAGAGTAATACCTGGGAAAGCACTTCACAGACCCAGAGTAATACCTGGGAAAGCACTTTACAGACCAAGAGTAATACCTGGGAAAGCACTTTACGGACCCAGAGTAATACCTGGGAAAGCACTTTACAGGCCCAGAGGAATACCTGGGAAAGCACTTTACAGGCACCTGTCCACAACGCAGCCGGATGAGCAGCATTAAAGCGATGACGGGACTCATTAGGGACGTGTTGTTGACAGAGAGAAAAGGAAATGGAGGTTTGGAGGAGGGTTTGAGAACATGAGAAAGAGGTGAAGGAAGGGAATGGTGGTGAGAAAGGAAAAGAAAGAGTGTGTGAGTCCTGGAAGGAGAAGCCGTTACTGGCAGGTGCGGCGCTTCTGGGAGAAAACAGATGAAAGGAGACTTTCTTTCTACGAGTGCTGCTTGCTTCTCTCCAACAAGCCCTGCAGTGATAACAAACCCAGATCTGTCTCACACCCGGGCCTCCCGGGAGGATATGTTTCATTAACTATTCAGTCACTGGCGAGGGAGACAAGTGAGTCCAACGTGACAGTAGTGCCAAAATCAGAGCTTTCCTCACAAGCTGCACTTGTTGTGTGCACCCAGAGCTCCTCTTGTGAATTACTCCCACGAACAGCGTCGGACTTGTTGCAGAAGCCGGCTCAGTCAGCGGTGCCGACATAATGATGCCGCATGACGCAGTTCATGTAAGAGGTCACTGTGTAAGAGGTCATGCTGTAACGGGGAACTGGCTGTGATCAGTGCTGTAATGTATCCTGACCACTTACTTTGACGTCTGAGAGCAATGTCCCTCTCCAGCATCATCTTGAAAAACGGCACCAAGTCAACCAACTCTGCTCATGTGACGTCAGCAGTCCACTATCAACCAGCCCTCTGCACGAATACTTCAGCATAGCTGGACCCTGTACTACACCAAGAGGCCCTTTCACGACATTTATTATAGAGTCAAGATGACAGTTAAGGGCGTCTGGGTGGCGTGGCGGTCTATTCTGTTGCCTACTAACACGGGGATCTCTGGTTCGAATCCCCGTGTTACCTCCGGCTTAGCCGGGCGTCCCTACAGACACAATTGGCCGTGTCTGCGGGTGGGAAGCCAGATGCGAGTATGTGTCCTGGTCGCTGGACTAGCGCCTCCTCTGGTCGGTTGGGGCGCCTGTTCAGGAGGGAGGGGGAACTGGGGGAAATAGCGTGATCCTCCCACACGCTATTCCCCCTGGTGAAACTCCTCACTGTCAGGTGAAAAGAAGTGGCTGGTGACTCCACATGTATGGGAGGAGACATGTGGTAGTCTGCAGCCCTCCCCGGATCAGCAGAGGGGGTGGAGCAGAGACCGGGACGGCTCGGAAGAGTGGGGTGATTGGCCAAATGCAACTGGGGAGGGAAAAAGGGGGGGGTTTGATGTCCTCTCTGCCCCCCTTTCTGAATTTGAGACAGATTTCTTCAGTTCTTTCCCTCTTTTTTATGAAGTATTTTCTTGTATTGGCTACGGTAGCTTTCACACTTGCATTATTTGGTCTGGATTTTCCAAACATTTTTGCCGAGTTTGGATTTTTTTGGCAGATGCTAACAGTCCATGCCAACGCTATCGTTAACCAAAACTGCCCAAAAATCAGTAAAGAGTCGAGAGTATCGGGACTCTTTACTGATCTTACTGCAGAGCGTTTGTGTTGTAAAGGCATTTTCAAGAAACTCTTAACTAAATTAGGGAAATTGTGACGTGATGCGATACGTTGTGGGTTCATGGAACAATATTTTAACTGTAGACATCCAAGATCTTAAGACACCAAACAGCTGAGCAAGACTGAGCAATTTATTCATTAGCAAGTCCGAGCAATTATGTTCATCTGAGTCAATAAACCCTGCACTCCGTCTTTCTGCCACACTCGCTCTTCTGTGGCCAGGTGGAGCGAGCTAAATGCAAACAGAACGTCACACTGTGAACCCAGTGGACTTTCCCTCATATCCTGATGTCATCATTTCGGTTCAGACTTTAACTGGAAGAGTGCTTTGTTATCTGGCAACTGGATTTTACAAAGGGTTGTTTCTTAGACCCTCATATGGACATTTTAAACAGTTGTGTAAAGACGCCCTGAATTCACTAAAGTCTTTGGAATTATAATGGGACATAGCAACAGCTAAAGTGAAGCTTCATAAAGAAGTGAACACGTGGGACGTGACGAGACTCGGCGTTATTTCAGAGCTATGGAGTGTTAAGAGCTCCAGCAATCAGCTGGGTCGGTCCTTCAACATGCCAACATACGCACGACGCCAACAAAGGATTTTAAGGTACTGCAACTGAGAAAACTGAAAGACAGTTGAAGAGCAGCAAGCTTTGGTTGTCACCCAACACAAGGCTCCCCACTGTCGGGTAACACTTCTGCAGAGAGAGCGGGTGTGGCTAGTAGCAGTGGAGCGGCCCCTCGACACAGCGGGGTAGGCGGACGTGAAGGTTAATATCAACCAGTGCATGCCAGCAGTGGTCAGAGAGCAGGGAGACATTTCAACCAGAGATATAGCTGGAATGGACTTACGTATTGCGGAAAAATCATGGCGTTCTGTACGTATGGCCCAGGGGAACAATTCAATGATCCAAGAGACAAGTATTAGCACACAGACTTGCAGCAAACAAACAGTGTTACGTTAATGACATCAGACAGCCGGTGAGATTCACAGGAAAATGGGGCACCACTTCCATCCTGTTGGCTGTCACCTCAAAACCACCTCCACATGCCCTCTTTCCAACCCCCCCCCCACACACACACACACACACAAGCTCAGCATAAAATGCACTATCTATCAGCTTAATGGCCGGTAAGACTCATGTCCCTGGACATTGTGTGTATTTATCCTACTAGAATAATGATTAAAATAAGGATGATTACTTTTGGACAGGAGCGTACTATAAAAGGCCATTTCAAAAAAAATCTGAATTCAGGGCATCCTGGCAGCTCAGACAGTTAAGCCCATTCAGGAGGCTCAAGCCTCAGGAGATCTGCTGCATGTCTTCTCTTTCTCACGTCACCCTGCATTTCCCGTGTATCTCTACCACGGCTGTCACATTCACAAAAAAACAAACAAAACCCTGTCTGAAATGAACAAAATCTGAAGTTGGCCAACTATCTGAGAGCTTTTGTTGGCTAGAGGTAGAACACCAGAGGGGTCTGATGTAGTCATACCATAGTGGCAGGGTTCCAGGTGGTGGAAGGAGCCGTCTTGGGTTGCCAGTTGTTTCCACCTGTCAGCTTCTTCTCACCTGGTTGACTCCAGTGAAGATCACTGTGCAGAGAGTAGCTAGGGTTTAGTCACCTTTATCACACACAGTGCAGAACAAATCAAAGAAATTAAGGGCTCATCTGAAGGACACACTTACTTCTTCGTCGTGCCGTTGCCAATTCCCAAATCTAGGCGGGAAAGAAACAAAACTCAGACTAGGCAGCCAACAGATTATCTGCTTATATTACAACTAGTTGCACTGTGTAAAGTATGGCATGTTTCTCTTTTACTGCAACCATGGCACTTACTACCGACAAGATTAGCCAATGAGGAGTCCAGGTCATCAGACATGAGCTTGCTGGGGTGTTGGCAGTTGGTTGTAAGGCCCTGATTGGGTGAGGAGGCCACTGTGGGTTTGAGGAGGCCACCTACAATATCATCTTAATCAAAAGGGAGCAGGACGAAGGGAAGGGGAGAGGGTGAAAGGTTGGAGGAGGGGGGTAAAACAAGGGGTGAAGAAACGGTACACAACAACAGACGATACACAGACAAGCCGTGCATTGACAACAACACAAGAAGACATAAATGGAGAAGAGATATTAAGCGTGGCTGAAGCAGCTCAAAGACAAATGGTCAAATTGCAGGTAGTAAGTGTGCAAGTGTGTCAGGCCAACTCACCCAGCCATGCAAACACCATGCAAAAGCCAAGGCCCCCAGAGCGAGTCCCCAACAGGAGAGCGAGTCAACGCCCCAACAGGAGAGCGAGTTAACGCCCCAAGAGCAGAGAGAGGACAAACATTTTTTGAGATAGTTAGCAAAAAAGCAAACTAAAACCCAACGAAATGCTCAGGGGTGTAGAAACCACTACCAATGTGTTGGAGACGTGAAAACAAGTATTCCTCCCTGCTCATTAAAAACTGAAACTCGTTTAAAAAAGCTTCTGAAATTCAGTTTTATGTAACCGAGAATTTGTCAAGGAAATCAGCTACAGGTATTCATACATTTCATGGGCAGGAATTGCTGACGGCCAATAATCCCATCTGCAACTTCAAATGCAAAATAAATAAATAATTTGTTGATGAAGAAAAAAAAAACCCACCATTATTTTTAAAGTGGTTCTCCATTTAAATGGTTTTATACCTACAGGGATAAACACTCGAGCATTTTCATTCTGCGCCCCTGTACATGCTGAAAATGTCAAGCATTTTCACAGAGTGACAGAAATGGATGGCTGCTGTATTCAAACCTGTAAACGCATCAGCGGCCACTGTGCGACATGTATGATACGCTGTCGGTGACTCATTAGAAGCAACAAGCCCTGCCCACGCTACTGCCCCCTCAGCATGCTATATATTGATCTGCAGGGTGTAAAACTGGAAGTTGTGCTTGGCAGCGTTTTCAGTCTTCCCTGTTTTTCTTCTTTGAGCCAACACCACGTTTATTGAAACACACTACTGGCTGCTGAAGGAAGGAAAACTGTGCGGGTGCAGCAGCCATAAGAAGCAACTTCTGAACTGGCAGAACAGCTCATACCTGAGAATTTGTTTTGTCCATATTTACTAGATGCAATAGAGTTCCCCCTTCTCCATACATCCCTTCAGCAATAGAATTCCCCCTTCTCCATACATCCCTTCAGCAATACAATTCCCCCTACTCCATACATCTCATCAGCAACAGAATTCCCCCTACTCCATACATTTCATCAGCAATAGAATTCCCCCTACTCCATACATCCCTTCAGCAATAGAATTCCCCCTTCTCCATACATCCCATTGGCAATAGAATTCCCCCTACTCCATACATCCCTTCAGCAATAGAATTCCCCCTTCTCCATACATCCCATTGGCAATAGAGTTCCCCCTTCTCCATACATCCCATCAGCAACAGAATTCCCCCTACTCCATACATCCCATCAGCAACAGAATTCCCCCTACTCCATACATCCCTTCTGCAGAAACCCACTGGACCCTTTCTACACTCAATGACTAACTTTTCTCCCAACCACATTTTTAATTTATCCATAGTCACGTTGCTGTGTGAGTCAAATCCCAACACAGAAATTGCTTCAGTAGAAACTAAAAGCTGATCAAGCCTCAGCCAGGTTTGTCACCGTCCCCTCTAAATCTCAACCACATCCTCTTCAAGAGCCATGCTGCACAACATTTATCACACCTATGATGACAATGATGGAACAGCCACGCCACTACACACTGGAAGTGCATTTTTTCAACTATACTAAAGTCAGAGGGAAAAGAGACAACCCAACCTGGCGCTGAGATTCTGACAAGAAATGGTTTAAGTAACTTGGGTCAGCATGATCAAATTAAGGGCAAAATTTACATCAAAATTGAGTTCTGTATTTAAGTATAGGCTGTGCTTTAAGAACCTGCCAGAGTTTCAGCCTCGTTCTGGACGCTAATCAACCTCGTCAGCGCCCATGTGATGGTCCCAGCACATAAAAATGAAAAGAAGACTGGGCTGTTGAAGAAAAACAAAACAACACCTGACTTGTAATGTGAGAAGGTTCGAGAGCTCCGACACTTCCTCAGGTACCACTAGAATTGATACGTTTTCTGCCAGCAAGTTAATTACATTCATCTGTTGTCCCAGTTATTCTAGCCAGAGATGGGTTACTTTAATAATTCACCACTTGCAATCTCGTCCATTGTTCCTTCACTGGCGAGCGCCTTCTGACTAGTACGTGTAAACACAATCTAAAATGAATGAGCGAGACAGGGCTGAGACACTGCTACGTACATGGCTAAAAATGTACTTTGACTCTTCCCATAATGCCGTGTTTTACAGCCAGCTACGCTAGCCACGAGGCTAATCAACGCTGACTGGCTATTGGTTGAACAGGACGCAAACGTTTCAACATGTACGTGTGTAATGCAATGACTTCACCTGTACAATGAGAATAAAAATCCTTTTTTTTTTTTTTTTTACACGAGTCATAGGTCAGTTGCATTTGACAAAATTCTACCTAGTGTGGAGGCTGTCTTTACAGAAATGAGCAATATAGAATGATAATTCCCTAAAATTGTGGTTTGTGATTTTGTGAAATTTGTCCTTTGGACCCCATTCATTTTACACTGCACTTCGAGTGCCCCTAGTGGCCATTTTCCAGAGAGGCGTACCTTTCACTTTGGCTCAAGCAGTACCTTTGTTCCAGCCTCTAATCAGAGAGGTTTTAGAGCTGGAACAGCAGGTGCATGTACTTAACTACCTGCCAGCACAGAAAACCAGCAGTACTGGTGGTACCTGAGGGAAATGTATATAGTACAGATCAATTTGAGACTGTGTACTGTGTTGAACACCCTGGCTGGGACCAAGGAATACATTCCCACCTTATCTAGCATCCAAGACACCTTTGCTGATAATGGTTTTAAAACTTTCCTCCATGATAACACACCTATTTACTGCAATGTGTTGGCAACACTTTACTACTTGCAACTTTTTCCAGATGACAACGGCTTCAACAATAAGCCAACTCATACTTAGGGAATATCTCATGAGCGAGTGATTTTTGCCCTAGAAAGATGAGGTTTCCACCATATTAAGTACATTTACTTTTGCGTTGTGTTGCGGTACAATTGCTTGATTCAGCATGTTCACTGCATTCACGGTCCACGTCAGCCAGTCTTAAAACTGATCAAAGTCCAACACTTTGACATTCCATCGCTGAAAGGAGAACCAGTGAGCATGTGGGTTTGTCACTGCACCATAAGGTGGCAGCAGAACACACAAGACCTACTGACTCCCCAAGAGGCATGGCAAAGTACTTGTGAGGAAGGCAAGAGTGTAATAAAATTACATGTGAGAACACTAACAGTGTGACACTTACCAGTTAAGTCCACATTATTGGCATTGGTATTGTTGCCAAACACGGAGTCGAAGTCGACGTTAAGGCCTCTGGAGTTCTGTGGCTGCTGAGTAGTGGGGGAGGCTGAAAACCCTGGTGAGACACAGTTAGAAGGAAGTGATGCATCATACCACATGTCCTCAACCCTGAACAGCTACTTTATTAGCCTTTATTAATAACTTTATTTATATAGCACTTTTCAAAACTCAGTTAAAGGTGTTGTACATACATAATAAATAATAATAATAATATCCATCCATTATCCAAGCCACTTATCCTGCTCTCAGGATCACGGGGATTCTGCAGCCTATCCCAGCAGCCATTGGGTGGCAGCGGGTAGACACCCTGGACAGGCCACCAGGCCATCACGGGGCGTAATAATAATAAATTCTATTTGTACAACACCTTTCATTGTCAGAGACCATCTCAAAGTGCTCGACAGTGCAATAAAACAACAACAGAACGAAAAGGCTACATGGTTAAATGTAAACTGGTTAAACTTAAAAAAAAAACATTGCGTTATATTACGCTGAGATGTAATAAATAAATAAATAACATAAATAAATAATAAAAGATGGGGGGAAAAGGGTAGTGTCAGTTAGCAAAGCAAGAAATACAGGGGCAATTCAAGGAATATACAGCCAACTTGAAGATTTATCAAAAAGCTACATTTGTGTAAAATTAAACTGCATGGCCAAATCACCTATTTAGCATAATTAAATGTACACATGGCAACGTATAAGGAAAATAAAATCCTTTTCTAGACACAGACCATCTAGGGATATCCTACTCTTCCTCTGAAATGCAGACATAATTGTGTATCTCATGTAAGAGGTCAGGTGTCGTCAAATGTCCTGCCCCCCATCCCATTGTAGCAAACGGTACCTGTAAGTCTTAAACAACTGCAGTGTCAGTAAAGCTGCGGGTGAAGCCATGATTTAAAAAGCAGTTAGCTCGCCCACAAACAAGGGATGCATTTTCTGAACCGCTGGGATGTCACTGTTGTACAGTAGAGTGGAAACCATATTGGCAAACACACCGTCAGTCTTGCATTTGCAATAAGAAGTGCACGGTACATGAGTACATCCTGTAACAACGGGGCTGCAGAATGCCAGTGCAATACCTGCCGGCACCATGTGTCAGTCACACAGCGAGCACTCGGGAACCATCTCTCTCTTGAGACTTTTCCCAGCACTGGGCAGGAGCAACCTTTATCCAACACAGCTGCCCACTCTCTTCTAGACCACTGACTGTACAAGCATCAAATCAGACCTAGGAGGTGCTGTTTTTCACTCGGGGCTTCACTGTGCTGTACCTACCTCTGAATAGACCAGCTACAGCAGAGGGCTCAGTTTGGAAGAGGGGGGTGCTGGTGTAAGGGGTGGGCCCAGAGAAGGAGTCTGACACACAGTCAGGAGGGATAGCAGGCAGGCAGGCAAAGAACCAGAGAGAGAGAAAACAAGGAAGGGAATACAGAAAACTGTGAGAATGCAAGGCAAGAAGAACATACAGCAGTATGCAGCAGCTAGAGGAAAGTAAACAATTCTACATAAGGGTTTGCAGGCCAGAAAAAGCTGCTGCTCATCACACAGCCCAAATACAGGTGTACTACTAGCTTCTAGGTGCACACTGCAGCTCATGGCATAAACACAGCAACCCCCCACCCAAAAAAAAAGAACATAACACGCAGGTTCACACCTATACATGACAGAAAGAGGGAGACATGGAAGCATGTTCAGCAGACACACTGCACAGCAGAGCAAATACTTCTGAACATCGCGTGGCCAAGTCCGCCACACATCAACAAACTTCCCACCGACAACGCTCGAACCCCCAGACAGAAAGAGCTGGCTGCCTGCTCGAACCCAAATACCTGTGAGACTTTTCTCTATCTGCACTGAAGTGTCAAGATCAGATGCCGGGGAAGAGCTTGAATCAAAAAAGGGATTGTAATGATCTGAAGAAGAAAAAAAACCCGCTTAATAAGTGAAATGGACATTCATGCAACAAAAGGATTTAGCTTTTTGTTTAATACAAAACAGAAATGCAGACAAAGACAGGAAAACAAATAAATTAAGCAGCCGAAATCAAAGAATGTTAAGAGTGCAGGAAAACAAACGGTGGGAAAAAAGCCTTATCTTGTAAGGAAACTAATATTTGAGTAGGGGCAGCATGCCAGATCCTGGACAAATGTGAGAACGGTTTAAAAAAAAACATGTTCTGGACAGCGAACTGAAACCCAGTGAAGCCACGGCCCGCATTCCTCTCTCTCCCATTTTCAGATATACTCCTACACTCCCCGAAGGAAGAATAACACAAATGGCCGTCCCTAATGGCCGGCTCTTAGTCACAATGGCCGACATTCTCACATATTTAAGGCACACTAAGGCAAGGCTACAGACAGCCTGTCAAACCACCTGCCATAATGAGTCAGGATGAACTTGGTCAGTGTCACAGGTGTGTTATTTCTTAAGTTGGCATGACAGAAATAAATGGCCTGAAAACACATTGTCTGGGATAAAAGAATAATGATGAAATAAAAAAAAAAAAAAAAAAAAAGGCATGGTCAAACAATCCCACCGAACACGTCATGGCTGGCTGTCCAAGAGGACTGACTAACAACATCGGGGGACACTGCAGGCAGCTGCACCGCACCAACAACAGGTAGCGTGAGGAAAGGGTTCGAGTTTTGAATGGAATCTTCCACAGCTTCTGCAGCATAGGTGAGAGGTTCTAGGTGGGCAGAGGGAGAGAAAATGAAGACAGACAGGTGAAAGAGAGAGAGAGAGAGAGAGAGAGAGAGAGAGAGAGAGAGAGAGAGCGACGAGGAGTGAGAGCAGTTAGAAAAGGTGAATGCAGTCTGGCAAAAGGTTGACATGCAAGAATGGGTGGGTGGGGTTATACAATGTTAGAGATGTGGAGACAGGCTGATATGCACCCTAGATCTGCTGTTCTGCTCAACTGACCCAAATCCTGGACCAGACAAAGCCGGCTTTATCGACCATTTAACTAGTCCACAGGTTAAATGGTAAATGGGTTGCATTTATAGAGCGCTTTTCTAGCTACAATAGCCACTCAAAGTGCTTTACAATCAGTGAATGCCTCACATTCACCCGTGCACACACACTCATACACCAACGGCAGAGTCAGCCATGCGAGGCACCAACCAGCTCATTGGGAGCAGTTAGGAGTTTGGTGTCTTGCTCAAGGACACCTCAACATTTTGCAAGGAAGAGCCGAGGATCGAACCAGCAACCCTCCAGTTACCAGACAACCTGCTCTACCTCCTGAGCTACTGTCGCCCCACAAGGTCTCTATTGTCACAATGACAAACAACGCCAGCACAGTGGCTGATTTCAGAAGGCGCCCATGCACATACCAGTATACTCACATCAAGCAACCTAAAACTGATGGGCGTCCATGGCTACCATCACAGCTAACCTGTCAGCAGCAACTTCACCTCTGCAAGTCGAAGGGGCCAACCACATGTTTGACAGTACTCATGCTATAACTATACATTTTCAATAAACCTAAATGCAGGCCAGGGAATAGTTTGTCATGTTATTCTGCAGTGACCCTTGACTCACACCAGAAAGCTTACCCTGAAAATGTTAGGAGAACTGCAGAATGCACCTCAGATCCTACCCTTTTGGAAATTATGTTTTTGGACAGCATGTGGCCCAGTGATTAGCACTGTTGCCTCACAGCAAGAAGGTCCTGGGTTCGAACTCCAGGCCCACCCAGGTCCCTTCTGTGTGGAGTTTGCATGTTCTCCCTGTGTCTGTGTGGGTTTCCTCTGGTTTTCTCCCACCGTCAAAGACACGTGTGTTGGGTTAACACTCCGGTGTGTGCCCCTGACCCAGGCACGGCCAGAAGAACTGGAGCTGGTCCTTGGGTGCTGCATGGCTGCCCACTGCTTCCAGTGTGTGTGTTGGGATGGGTTTAATGCAGACGACAAATTAATGAACAAAGTACATCTTATCTTATCTTGTGTTGGCGGGCTGGGCTGAAAGCCATGATATAGCAGTAATAAACAAAACAAAACCCTTTTGTCTATTATTAACTTTCTGAGTCAAAGGCCAACAGTGTTATCTTACTGTGTCAAATACCTCTACATACACCAAGATCTTGATGAAGTGCACGGTACACAACATTACCAAGCATTTGAGATAAAGCTGCATCTGACTATGAAAGTATATAACAAACATTAAACATACACATTAAAAAAAAAAGAATCATGGCCATTTACTACTGACTTCTGCCACGGCATACTTTGCCAAGCAGAGGTATTCCAGGCAGTGGAATAAATGTCCATAGATAAAAGGTATGAGATTCAGATCAGTATGTGAACTCATACTTCATTCCCTTTGGACTAAACTGCGTTACTGTCAAGTATTCAACATTCTGCATCTTTCCAAAGTATTTACACATAGCCTACCGCAGACAGGAGTCAAGGAGATGTATTTGTGCATCCCATTATCAGCTGCGTGTGTGTATTTTTTATTTTCCCTTTCCTTTGAGTTTATGCCTACATGCATACGCATGTGTGCGGTAGTGTGGAATGAAGTGGTGCCACGGTGTGGAGGTCTCACCTCCCCATGTGCTGCCAGCGGGTGTGCCGGTAGAGAGGGGCATCGCCTGCTGGAAAGCTGGCTGAAGGTCTAGCAGGTCGTTGGCTGCCTTGGAAGGGCTGAAGGGAATGTGGGAGGTGGGGTCAAAAAAGTTACATGTAATCAGTCACTTCCTGACAAATTGCAGGAGTCCTCTAATTCCAAGTTCCTCGACCACTATCATAAAATATTCAGCAGCGTGTTTCTCCTTCCTTCAAAACAACAATTCAAAACCAATCTGACTTTCAGAGTGGAGAACTTCTCTTTTGCAGGTATGGATGTGCAGAGCATTTTAAAGTAACTGGGGACAAAAGAAAAAAAATCACCTGCCAACTTTAAATGTCCTTCCCCTAATCATTACACATCCGCTGTGCAGTGTGAAAACAGACTGCACAGGAAATGGCTGTAGAAGCTACTGAAAGTTAGAATAATCAATACCAGCCTCTCTGGGCCACCGTGAGAGCAATGCTCCACTATCACCTTACCGCTTCACAACAGAACGCACAACACTCCGTTTTCAGCCATACAGTTTCCCTCCATTAGCACTGCCTCAAAATATATTGCACTCCAATCAATGCATTATTGCCTCAAATACTGAAATAATTTTCAGCATTTTTTGTCTTTTCACCGAGTTTATTTTTTATTTGTTACCATGTCAAAGAAAACCTTGAATGTTTTAGTTCCCATTTGGTGTTAATACTGACTCTGGCTACGAGGCTCAAAAGTTGAGGCTATGTGGCTTCCAGTCTTAAATTTTTCACGGAGATGTTCATTCATAACCATTATAACATTATTACCCGCCCCACCCCCACCGCCGCCAAACACTAATGACAGATCCAGTCTTCTGGTTGCTTGTCACCAAGACTCATCTGAATGACCAGCAAGCTACGTAACTGACAGAGGGTGGAGAGAAAAAGGTTGTCTGGGATATATGGTGGAGACTTTCAAATTCATTGTCATGGGGAGGGATAAGTGGTCTTCGGAAGTGTGGATAAAAGTTAATGGTTTAAAGACATGCAGCTGCCTCTGTGCCCTCACCCGTTATTGGAGCTGGGGGAAGAGAAGAGGTCGATGGCTGGGGCCAAGTTGATGGGTCCTCCGATGGTAGAGATAGGAGAGGTGTCTGTGGAAGCAGGATTCTTCTGGAGCTCCTTCAGACGCTGCTCCTGGGGAAGACAGGTCAGCATCAACAGGAGAAACAGAACAGGCCTCCACGTTTCTACTCAGAGTTACCACTCATTTTCCAGGACTTCTGCTTAGGTAACCACGGCAGTCATTGCTCATAGCAAGTCATATCATTCAGTACCATCACTGTAAGCCTCAACAGTCTAACTTCCAGCTGCTCATTGAACATACCTCCAAGTTTTAAGCACTGATGTGCAATCTCAGTGGCTAAATTATGGCTAGAATATACAATCTCATCTGTCAACTGTCAGAATATGCAATTTCAGTGGGTAAAAATACAAATTTAAAACCTCAACAATTTTCCATGACATTTGATCAATTTGATCATTCCCAGGTTTCCACCATTTTCCAGGACACACGGGAACCCTATTAGTAAGTACTGCAGCACTGCCTTAATCATTGGCAAGACAGTCCTTGTTTGGGGGCAGATAAAGGTCATGGATATAAAAAAACAATCCAAAAAAACCCCATCAAAAATATGTTACTACACCCTGAAGTGTTTGAGTAGGACGCAAATCAATTTCAGAAAACAGCAGGAAACCAGGAGACTGCACTGCTGGAAGTAAGGGCCTCCTTAATGGAGGGCCCCCGAAGACAATTTCTCATGTCCTTCAACCAGGGATGAAAAATGTCTTTGGCGGGCTGCTCCAATTCACTACAGGCTGCTGGACATAGCTGGCTTGGCCAGTGGTGCACTAAGCTGAAGAGGAATGTAGGTGAGTGAGAGGATTTACTTTCAGGGCTTTAAGGCGAGCCTGCTCTTCCTCCAGGGCCGCCTGTTTTTCCCTCTCATCCGCTTTGGTGAAAGAAATGCCGGTGTTGGCCAACGAAGAGACGGCATTGGAGAGTGTGCTAGCCCTGAGTCAAAACAGACAGAGAAAAGCCAGAAGTCATATGACGGCTAGGGGAAAATACGTGGTATGTACTGGTGGATCTAGTACGAGTACTTCACAGTTACAACTGCAAACATAGTTATAAGTAGATTTTGACACCGTACCTAAATGAAGAAATGAATTAAGGTTTCTTCCCTACTTAGACTCTTACTATATAGTGCAGATGGTCAAATGAAAAATGAAGTTTTGACTAAGAGTCAAGTAGGTTGATGTCATCATAGGAGGAATGTAAAGCCAAGCCTTCCCATAGTGAATAGCTATGGCAACATTTTCCCCAACATCCATTGGGGGGAAAAAGCTAGACTAAAGGCATACCTTGGGTTGCAGTACCAAATGTACTCTCATTACTGGAATTGCTTTCCCAAGCTGAGAAAGCCTTCAGCTGAACCTCACACAGTCTCACTGGTGGGATGCCTCAGCGAACATGTGCCTGCACTCCACAAGTGAAGGGGGACTAAAATCAGGTGAGCAGACACCAACCTGCTTGCTGCCGTTGAATCTTTCACCTTCTTTCCCTCCAGTGAGGCCAAGTGTTGCTCCAGAGCATCCAGCAGGCTACTGGGGGCCTACAGTCAGTGACACACACCGTTTAGTTCATGAACAAAGATTTATACAGGGGGTGTGGGGGGGGGGCAAAAAAACATCAAGCATGCCAAGTTATTGTCAAGAGTCTTCAAAGAGAAAAGCTGCCCTCAGAAAGAGAAAAAAGGTTCAGATACTTACACATACTGTGAACTGAAAGATGGAGCGATAAAGGAAGGGAAAATACAGAAAATAAAGGTGGTGACTGTCAAGAAATCATGAAGATTTTGGGAGAAAACAAGCTAATGGTAGGTAAAGTAGGAAGTTCTATAGAGCTTAATAAAATAACAGACAACAGAGCTTCTGAGTAACCTTTTTTGGTCTCTTATACACCACTTCAAGCAGTGGCTGGCCTCTTTAGGGCAGAATAACTGAATGGTCATTACCATGGGTGAGGAACCTCATGCTTCTTGGCGACTGACACCATCGGTGCCTACCATGTAAAAGCTGAGCTTGTCTGTTAAAATCGCCTTTGTATAGGAGGAAGCCATCATTTCCCACCGCAACCCTTAATTCACACCTTTATTTCCTGTATGACATGCAAGGTCAGGGTGTGTGAGCGTTAGAAGCGTTTTTCTGAGTGCAACAGTAGACATGTGCCGTGTCTGCCTAGCGTGCAAAGCCTTTGGTTACGATGGGCCAGAGCTGAGGCTCTGAGGGGGACTTACTGCATGTTGACAGAGGAGCATCAAGCTTCTTTTTTTTTTTTTACAATATTACGTAGATAGCACACGTCATTAGAAACCACTGAATGAGCCACAACATTTAGCAAAAGCTTGCAAATAGCCTCTGGTTGCCCACATTTTCACAGTATGTGTTCCTTATGATCTAATGAGGGCAACATAAATTTGTCTAACATTGCCGGTTTGTTTTGATTTAAAAACTCCGTGTGAAAACTTAATGATAAAGAGGACTCAAAGCTTGCATCGATGAGCATGGTCACGATAAAAATACAATAATTTCTCAGATGCTTTTCATGTGGTAAAACTGATATATTAACATTGGCGTGACATCAGTTTACCAATGCCCATCAAATATTTTGTACATATTATTGCATTAGCTACCTGCATTAGCTACCTGTTTCCTACCAGGAAACAGTTGTTTTCTTCTCCAGGTAACCATTTATTGTTCATAATAATGATAAACAGCGTGTGTGATCCAATGTACCGAGACAATGTGTTGAGCAAATTCAGCAACAATTCTTCATGTTGCCCCCATACTATTATGGTGCGCCACCAAGCGGTACATGTATGAGCTGTAATGTCGTAGACCTCAACATTTATGTCCAAAATATTAGCAATGTTGCTCTTTTTAGAGAAGCAAGCTAGCGAAGAGTGGGGGTCATTTATTTAGAATGTAAGCACATTCTTACCTGAGAGAGATCTGGAATGTCCCCCCGATCAATCCCCACTTGCTGTAGTGAGAGACAGATGAGGATCAAACATGTGGTAAAACCAATATGTTACAGACCCCACGCATCCTGAGGTACGTCTTTACTCGCCTCTGCAACTTTGAGGAACTCGGAAATTCTTGTCATTCTTGTCAGGAACTTCTTGTAGATGTCGAGGCCTTCTTTGCATTGGGCTTTCTTCATGTCAAAGTACTTCTCTGTTACAGAAGAGAAAGTGAAAATACACCTGAGGAAACGATTCTGCAAACGGTTCTTTTCTCCTTCACCACACATCATGGACCCTCTACTCACTACAAAACCTGAAGTAGGGCCTCAAACCGTCCTTCCACTCAACCGCCTCTCTCATTCCTTCAGTTCCAGACGTTCTCAGTGCAGAGATTTTCAATCCCACTGAACGTTTTTTCTCTTCATTATAAATATTTTCCCCCCATTTATACAAATGTATTCATTGTAAATATTTACCTCAAATCAATACTTTGGGTTCAAATTGATGTCACGTCTCACATTGTTAGTGTACAAATGTGGGGGCTGAAACAAAGTCCAGCAGTTTTAAGACCTAGGTGACTGTTTTGCCACTGAGAAGGATATATCAATGTATTTAAATACATATATGTGTGTGTGTGTGTGTGTGAATTGCTATATTATATAATATATAGTGTGTGTGTGAATTTCTATATATCATATTATGAATATAGCAATGCAAATGGGATCCCAGATGATTTGAGATCAAGGAACGCTGCTGCTTTGTAACAACAGAAGACGAAAGTTTAAAAAGGGGGGGGGGCAAGGTTACCAATACACTTCTAAAGTTGCTGTTAAAAAAAGATTTTTCATTAAGCTTGCCTTCCATATTTGATGTCTTTTTTGAAAAGGGTAGTAATCTTGCCAATTTTCCATGTTAGTTTAATCATCTTTGTCCATACACACCATCTTCCTGTCTCCCTGTCTGTTCTACATTATGCTAGAAAAGGAAGCGCACTTATAAGCCAGCGAGGTTTCTCCTGCAATCGGGCCGACGTCGACAACCACGGTAATGCAAGGTAATGTGATTAAGGTGTCGAGGAGTGACTGTTCATTAAAAAAAATAAAATATATATATATCTATCTATCTATATATATATCAATCAGAATGTATCTAACAAATATAAATCTTTGTCCAAGGGATACACCAGAAATTTCAGGGAAAGTTTTCAGAAATAAAATTAGTTGAAGTGCTTTTCTTCTAGCTGCCACAACCTGCCATTGAAAGCTAACATGAACCTTGTCGTAATTACACTGTTAATTAAGATTGTTTCAGCACATCCAAGTCTATAAAGATTTATGCAATGTGTTAATAACTGCAAAACACTCTCCTGGAACGCACCTTTGTGAAACAAATTCAACGGTAGGGCATTTGGCTGTCGCCAGACTTGCAAATATACAGCGCTATGATAACAATGAAGACATAATACCATCCCATGGACCACACGCCCGTTCTTTACCGAGCAGGTTGATGATGCCCTCATTGTAGGCTGCAAACAGTCGGATGGCATCTTTGAACAGAAGCATGAAGGCCGCATTGATCACCCCGTTTGTCAGTTCATTGGCATTGACCTGGACAGAGAGATGGAGGAGGTGCGGGGGGGGGTGTCTTTATTGCGAATGAGCTGGAGATATTCACGATGAACAACCACTGGATCAATTCACGAGGACCACACTATCATTTAACATCAAGTCTGACTAACTGGTGAATGGACACTGGAAGAGAACAAGATGCTAACCAGCTACCATGAAGCACTTCATGCAAAGAACCTACATTAAAGTCGAGTAGGACATCCATCTGATTCTGGATGATCGGGATGGTCTTGAGGAGCTTCTCTGTGCTCATGGTTCGCATCACTCCATCAGACCTGTGGAAAAGACCACCACAAGAAAAGAAGCTTATCAACATTTCTGTTGTAGTCCTCGAGTTTCTTTTAGCAGGTTTGCACGAGAGAGAACCTCGACACCGCTATGAAGAGTGATGTGAGCTGAACAACAGGTTCTTGTGTGAAAAATAACAGGAAAGCTTTAGAAAGAGATATTCTGCAGGTGGTGGGCCAGATATGGAGTCTTTTTCTTTTTCTTTTTTAACGACAGCCTGTGCATGCTTACAAGCTCATACATCTGGGATGAAAACACAAAACAACACGTTTTACATCTTGACTCTGCTACAGAGAAAATGGTGAAAAAAGAAAGGATTGGAAATGTAGTCTTCTTACCCTCGTTTCACTTTAGTAAAGTCAAAGGCCACCTGTCTGTAGGACACAGCCTTCTCATTCAAGTAGCGACTATATCGCCTGATGAACGTCGACATGTCATAGCCTGCGTTGGGAAGAAAGCCGCAAGGCGTTCGTTCAGTGTCATCGCACACAAACAAGCTGGCTGAGGATGCACGGGAATACTGTGTCCTGGTGTGAAAAGGGCTACCAATGTACCTTGCAGGCCACTTTTGTCCAAAAAATTGCTGAGGTTGAAAAGTGTGTTCCTTGAAGCCAGATATTGTATGAATCTCTGCAAAACAGACAATGTGTGAGGCCACCTGTTTTTTGCCACAAGCAGCGAAGTAAACAGCTTATGCAAAAGTGGAAACGCTTCCGTCTCATTAAAAATGAAGACGATGTCCACAAAATAATCTCTTTGATTCAAAGTGAGCGCAATAACACATGCTTCTGAAACGCTGCCAGGCCAGTTCAAACCACCCACTAAGAAAACAGCATTCTAAGGCGCTGGCAGACAAAAGAGTCAAACAAATCCGACAGTGTATTCCTTGGATATATTCACATTTGTTTCAACGGGTTACAACCGCAGACCGAGGTCCCATAAAAACTGACCTCATTGCCATAGACCATCAGGTGGTGTGTGGCGGTGAGGGATTTGAAGACCACCACCCAGCTGGTGTTGGCGGTCCTCTCAAACAGTGTGTCGGCCAGCTGAGGGATGTTGACGTTCATCTCATTGGTGCACTGTATCAGGTCTGGACAGAGGGGAAGAAAAAGGTTAGTGCAGCAAATCCAGCCACCGTCAGAGAGGATGGCAGCGTTTTACTATACCTTTATGTTAACACACGGATTCGCTATTCAGTAGGGGCAGATATGGTCAGTGCAACTTCCTCTCTCACTGTGACTCTTATCTGTCACCTTGCACCATGCCAAGATAGCCACCAATCAATCAAATACCAGAAATGCTTGCAAGTCAGGGCAAACAAAAAGCTAATCAAAACAATAAGTTCCTGAAAGTGAGGCACACAAATGACAAACTTCCTGGCAGCGCAGGCCCTTCTCACACTGACCTCCTGGGCACATTTTTACAAGAGCACAGGGTTACGGATATTACTGTTTCAGATGGCCTACATCAGCAATGAAGCACACACACACACACACACACACCCACGTCTCTGTCTGCAGAACCGACAGATCGTACATTCTGAGAATGGCAGTGAAGGTAGCATGCCAGCGCCATCTGGCCTGCAGTGAAAGCAAAGGCCTCTGGCTTCTCCTTTCCATCAGGCCAATGAGGCTGATCTGGGATGCCAGATCTCATCAGGCCGTCCAAACATCTCCACATATAGGGCCCTTTCTCAGTGTCGGGTGCCCATTTTTAAACAGACACACACACACACACACACACACATACACACCACCTTGCAGTCTCCATCCACATGCTCGCTGACATAATTACTACAGTAAAGGAAATGATCTTTTACAATATGGAATACATCGGTGGAAATCAGCCTCCTCAAAAAGGAGGCGACAGTCATATGGCATTTTTAATCTTTCATTTGTCTCAAGCGTTTTTCATCTAAAAAAAACAAAGCCAAAAAGCCAAAAAAAGTGCTCGCCATAGTCCCCTGGCCGCTAAGCAAAAGAAAACTAAACAGGTAAAAACACTGACAGGCACAGATACCTGGCAGATTTCTGAGATGCGGAAACAAGAGAATCCTCCCCAACTGGGAGCCCTGGGCTCAGACATTACTACAGACCGCAGCGGGCTGAAAATGACAGTGCCGTTAAAGGCGACAATGAATACAGACACGAGGGAGGGTGGAGAGCTTCGCCGACTGATTGTCTGGCAAACAAACAAGAAGCAAGGGGAAGAGAAGGGAACATCCACCTCAGTTTACACCAGAGCCATACCAGAAATCCCAAAGTCAGTTCACCAGTTTGCCTCCAAGCCATTCCACCATCGAGGGCGATCCCAGTAATCCAATATTCATAAGCATCAGACGCCAACATGAAGCCTGGCAGAGGACACACACAAACCCTTCAGTGATCCTCCTAGTGAGCACACAGGGTGCGAGTGGTGCTCTACAGGAGCACTGAGAGCCACCTGACTTCATCTCCTACCAATGTGGAAATTACTTAACAATGCTAGTTTCCCCATTCTGAGTTTATTATTGTTTCACACTGCCAAACCCCCCCCCTTTTTTTCTGCACAAGACGTTCCAGAGAATTCCCCAGTATGACAAAACTCAGCAGCAGAAAAGGCAGCGAGGTTAACTGTGAAGAATTAAACGTTGCTTTTACAATGGAGGGAGACATTCGTCTTGTTATAAAGGCCCAAGGTCTGCTTAATAAACCCATCGAAACACGGAAAGTTCTGGTTAGTTCTTCCCCATCGACGTCTGTGGGTAGAAACCGAGCAGCTCCATCCAGTCAATCCTTGGTCAAAACGATCTGGGGCATTTTTAAGTGGCTGTGCTGCCTACTGAGGCCTGTTTACATGGGTGGTCTATGAAACCTCCTCAGTGTTTGTTGAAAGCTACACAAAAGGCTTTTTTTTTGCACACACAATAGGCCGCCCATGTGACAACAAAAGCCCTTTCAGACATGACTGAAATGGCTGTGGGGGGAACAAATCCACAAACAACTTTCTCTACTGGTTTTGCACATGTTTGCTTTGAGAGGCCCAATTAGTCCAACATAGCCCTTTAGTTCTTGCAAGAGACAACAAACCAGGTTTTAGGTTCTTAAACATACCGGTCTAAGATCACTGAAGCCGCCGTGCACCAGTAACTGAGGGGCAGTACATTTCACTACGCAGGGACAGAAAAACAAAAAAGGTCTCTAGTTGTATGAATACACAGTCACCAGGTCAAATCTACCTGCAACTGCTGATTTTCCAAAAGAAAGCCATTACTTTTTTTTTCCCTCCCCAATTGTACCCGGCCAATTACCCCACTCTCCCGAGCCGTCCCGGTCTCTGCTCCACCCCCGCTGCTGATCCGGGGAGGGCTGCAGACTACCACATGCCTCCTCCCATACATGTGGAGTCACCAGCCGCTTCTTTTCACCTGACAGTGAGGAGTTTCACCAGGGGGACGTAGCACATGGGAGGATCACGCTATTCCCCCCAGTCCCCCCCCCGAACAGGTGCCCCGACCAATCACAGGAGGCGCTAGTGCAGCGACCAGGACACATACCCACATCCGGCTTCCCACCTGCAGACAAAGCCAATTGTGTCTGTAGGGCGCCTGACCAAGCTGAAGGTAACACGGGGATTCGAACTGACGATCCCCGTGTTAAGAAATCCATTACCGGTAGAATCAGCTATGATGGTGGTTTGCGATCCAGCGATACCAGTGTAGTTCATTATATTCACCAGTTGTTTGGTGGCCTAAGACCTCTTTGAGTGGCTGCTGGAATAAGTAGAACAGATGAATGTAAATGGCAGAACAGAAAACCAGGTGGTACCCGAGGACCGGACTCAGAACTACTGATCTATAATGTTCCACCCCAAAAATGACTTCAGTGATGTTATGACCCATTAGTCAGTCATCCTAACCAACCAAACAAGTAATGCGATAGCCAGAATTTATTTTTCTCTCAAATTCAGAATTTTCATGTCCTCTTCCAGGAAGTCACGTGACAGTAACTTGAGTGCGATTCCAGTTATCCAATATTCATAACCAACAGATGCCAAAGAAAGGGCTTGGCACCCAAAATAGATGAATGTTTCATAGGAGTTTATATTCTAGGGGCAAACAAATGATCATTTGCAGCACGTTTAATTTCTCTTGTGTGGAAATCCTCTCTTTGGCTCATTTCAGTTCTGACATGTACTCATCATTCTGTTATTTGACAGGCGGCAGCCAAACCTGACCATGCAATTCTAAGTAGTTTCTGGAAAAAAAATTTTTTTAATGCTGTCAATCAATAACCACCTGTCAAAGAGTTACAGTGACCCCAACTTTCATCTCTGACACACTGCACAAGAAGTAACTTAATTTGTAATCAGATACTTTTTATCTGCTTCACAAAACTATCCAATCAGACAAGTCAGCTCAGTTACTTCATCCATCCATCCATCTTCCAAACCGCTTCTCCTGCTCTCAGGGTCGGGGGATGCTGGAGCCTGTCCCAGCAGTCATTGGGCGGCAGGCGGGGAGACACCCTGGACAGGCCGCCAGGCCATCACACACACACACGCAGGGACAGTTTAGTATGGCCAAGTCACCTGACCTACATGTCTTCGGACAGTGGGAGTAAACCGGAGCACCCGGAGGAAACCAACGCAGATACATGGAGAACATGCAAACTCCGCACAGAGGACAACCCGGGATGACCCCCAAGGCTGGACAACCCCGGGGCTCGAACCCATGACCTTCTTGCTGTGAGGCGACTGCGCTAATCACTGCGCCACAGTGCCGCCCTGCTATTTCATATGTAGATTTAATGAGACTTCCCTATTCTATTAATTTTTCAGTCCTTTTTTTGTCTGTTCTCGTGTAAAGACATAACTCGGGGCTGAATGCCTTTTTAAAAAAGGGACAACCTGACAGAAGAGCACAAATTTATATTTTGTCATGGTTCCCATACAGGCTTTGTGGCAGCCTAGTCCAGGTACACAGCTGGTTTGTAACAGACATTTTTTACAGTTAGCTACTCTCTGTGGTGTTTGAAATGGACACCGTATGAAATCTGCAGCTTGTTGGTCTACAAGTGCTGCTGGAAAGCAAGAAAAATAATAAAAAGTCAGCAGCAGGATTACATCACACCTCAGTGCTGGAAATGGAGCTAAACAGGCGAAAGCTGAGAAAAATTAGCGTTTTCTCAGAAATGAACAAAAGCAATTCCTCATCTGTGCCCAACACTTGATACAAAAAAGAGAAAAAAAGTGATTTGATTGTTTAAAACATTTCTCAAGAGTCCCACTTAGGGCTGGGCAATATCGACATATCAGAGTCAGGTTTACTGGCCATGCAGGTTTGCACAAACATGGAATTTGACTCCTGTCTTGTGGCTCTCTCAGTGTACTTAACATAGCATAACAACACAACAATCTTCACAAGGATTGACTCATACAGGCCAAACAACAGGCAATAAGGTGCAACGGTGCAGAGAATATATCAGATATAGCAACACTGTGACGTAGCACGAGACATCATCTGGGATTTTGGACAGCGTAACATTGTGATATGACACCAGTGTTGTCAAAGGCTGCATTACAGTAAAGACATGCAATCTTCTGACCTTATTAGACGGCTCTAGCTGTTATATTATTTGTATTGGAATCATTACTATCCTATTTGGACATCATATCCACATTACTGATGAGTGTTTATCAAAAATGTCATTGTGTAAACATTTGATGACAATACCATAAATCCTTTCTACAGTATCGTCAAAATATCGATGGAGGTATTCCATCAAAAATATCCCCTTTTCTCCCCAATTGTACCCAGCCAATTACCCCACTCTCCCGAGCCGTCCCGGTTGCTGCTCCACCTCCTCTGCTGATCCGGGCAGGGCTGCAGACTACCACATGTCTCCTCCCATACATGTGGAGTCACCAGCCGCTTCTTTTCACCTGACAGTGAGGAGTTTCACCAGGGGGACGTAGCACGTGGGAGGATCATGCTATTCCCCCCAGTTCCCCCTCCCCCCCTGAACAGGCACCCTGACCAACCAGAGGAGGCGCTAGTGCAGTGACCTGGACACATACCCACATCCAGCTTCCCACCTGCAGACACGGCCAGTTGTGTCTGTAGGGATGCCGGACCAGGCCGGAGGCAACACGGGGATTCCATGATCCCTGTGTTGGTAGGCAACGGGACACCCGGACGCCCACGACTTGTGAAGTTGACCGTATCGCCCAGCCCTCGCTCCACTCCTTGCATCTTGAATGTAAGGCTCAACAGAGGGGAGTAACGCAGCAGTGAGGTTACAGACCGACGTGCAGATCAGGAGGACAGCTGGACATAGTCCTCCATACACTGTCAGTTGGCCAGCAAACCGGTTGTGGATGTTAATCAGTGAACTATTAAAGCAGCGCCTGATAACGTTTTTGCTATATCATTATTAAAATTCATTTTGGTCAGAGTGCAATGGCTATGGGAGAATGACACAGTCAGCATTGGGGGAAGTTCCCCTTATCTGCCACCAGGCACAAAACCACCCGGGAAATGCAGGGATTGATTTATGGCAGAAAAGTACAGCGATTTGACTTTACGTTGTCTGTGAACATGACTCTACTTCTGCTCAAGTCTTTTGACCTACGGCTTGTAAATACACACACCCTTGCTTCTATGCTATGAAGGGAAAAAAGTCTCTCAGTCGTCTTTGTGACAGATGGCATAAAAGACGTTGACTAAATCCACAAAAGGTACTTTTTATTTCAAGTAAAATACAAATGATTTATTTCTGCTGCATTTTTAACTGCATCTCTTTCCACCAGGTTTACACTGTAATATATATATATATATATATATATATATATATATATAAAAAAGAGAGAGAGAGAGAGAGCTATATAAAGCTTTTTTTTCCTGTATCCGTGTTGATATTCCGCTCCTCATTAGTTGAGCACTTAGAGCACCACTGACAGTTTTGGAAGAAAATGCTATATATATATATATTTACTTATTTTTAATATACATATTTTCCTCCGGGTGCTCCGGTTTCCTCCCACAGTCCAAAGACAGACATGTAGGTCAGGTGAACCAAAGACATGTAGGTCAGGTGAACCAAGGCCATGTAGGTCAGGTGAATTGGCTGTACTTAATTGTTCCTAGGTGTGTGTGTTTGTGGGCCCTGTGATGGCCTGGCGGCCTGTCCAGGGTGTCTCCCTGCCTGCCGCCCAGTGACTGCTGAGATAGGCTCCAGCATCCCCGCAACCCTGAGAGCAGGATAAGTTCAGGTTCAGATAACGGATGGATGGACACATTCAAAAACATTCAGGCTTTTACAGCTCAAGTTAATTTCAAGTAAAAAAAAAAAATACCAATGAAGTGAATGGCAGTTTAGGCTAAACCTAACCCACTTATAATCCAGCAAGCACACATGTTATTACTGGCCTGCTTCCCATGTTCACCACATCTGCTCTTCAACACAAGTTAAATACCTTTGCCTTGCCAGCAATGACCATCCTGCCCTCTGCCAGTCTTTCAGAAGGGGGACAGGCCTGCCAGTCTTTCGGAAGGGGGACAGGACTGCCAGTCTTTCGGAAGGGGGACAGGCCTGCCAGTCTTTCGGAAAGGGGACAGGCCTGCCAGTCTTTCGGAAGGGGGACAGGCCTGCCAGTCTTTCGGAAGGGGGACAGGCCTGCCAGTCTTTCGGAAGGGGGACAGGCCTGCCAGTCTTTCGGAAGGGGGACAGGCCTGCCAGTCTTTCGGAAGGGGGACAGGCCTGCCAGTCTTTCGGAAGAGGGACAGGCTTGCCAGTCTTTCGGAAGGGGGACAGGACTGCCAGTCTTTCGGAAGGGGGACAGGACTGCCAGTCTTTCGGAAGGGGGACAGGCCTGCCAGTCTTTCCGAAGGGGGACAGGCCTGCCAGTCTTTCGGAAGGGGGGCAGGCCTGCCAGTCTTTCGGAAGGGGGGCAGGCCTGCCAGTCTTTCAGAAGGGGGACAGGCCTGCCAGTCTTTCGGAAGGGGGACAGGACTGCCAGTCTTTCAGAAGGGGGACAGGACTACATTGGGGCTGTCGAGGGTCACTTGAGGCCGTGCTGGTAGAAACAGGACTTGCACACAGAGTTGACATTGTTCAAAAAGGAATTCAAGAAAACATTTTCAAATACTAACGTGTTTGTGTTTTGCAGTTTTTTGGATTCATTTATTTTACTTTAGATGACGTCAGTAACAAAGAAAACAAACACTTTAGCCTCGGTCCATTGATTTTAAATCGCAATGGCAACAAAAATCCCACAAGAAAACATCGACCTTTCCTTCCCAGTAAACCACACAACTTCTCACAGTTTAACCTTACTAACTTACAATGTGATTAGCCATGCATACCCCCACTTCTGACTGAACAGTCTTCATCAGAACCTTCATCAGAAGGGGATGCACTCATATTATGCCGGGCTTGAGAGGGGAAATGATGAGGGCATGGACACAGACATTTTCAGTAATCTAACCGGGACAAAGGGCTGAAATGTTCGTTTGCCAATCTGACCAAGATGCATCGAGCAGAGCCGATAGAGGACTACGCTATCAGAGGAAGGCCTGTGGGAGGTGACGTGTGTTCATATCAGCTGGGACCACATTAGGGTTCTCCCAGAGATATGCCCGGACGTGGGCTGGCAAACTTTGGCAGAAATAGCAGCGTGTAAGGCAAAAGGTTTAGAAGATGTCACATGCAAGAACAATAAGACATAGTGGAAGTGGCCTCGGCCGTGTAGTCATATCTTTTGGAACAGCGAACAGAGAAGCACGGAGCAGAAGCCCGCCAATAGAGCCTGGACGTAAGTCTGAGACGTCACTTCCCCCCCGGGAGTGACCAGAAGTCTACTTCCCGAATTAAAGAGCAGGACTAGGGTGCCAGTTTTAGAGCTCAATCACAGGCATGTGAAGAGAGAAATGTTTTTAGCCTGGATTTGAAAACAGCTCTGTTGGAGCACATCCAAGATATTCTATGCGATACGAGGTCCTACGAGGAAAAGACGGGTCAGGCGCTGGTTATCAAGACAGAGTTCAGTTATCACATCTCCAGATCTCTGGAGGAGTGTGTCCAGAGGGGTTCCAAAACAAGAAGCCTGACATCATGGACGGCTTCAGTCACATTTAACTTAAATGTGAGTTAAGGCACTCGTCCTATGTTAGTAAATGAGGATGACTGCCGGTCAGCTCTGAACACGAGAAAGGAAATGATGAGTTCACCCTTTTCTAAATAGGGAAGTAGCACACAGGAAGCAACTGTGCACCACATTCACAATGTATGACTACATTAAAACCACAGCAACTCTGGACAACGCCATCTGAACAGACCCGTTTTCTGTTTTTCTGAAGTTGCTCTTCCGTAACGAGACATCTGACGGAGTCTTAGCTCATTGGGACTCGGCTTTAAATCTCAGGACAGGGACTTATGGGCAATAGCATGGAAGCAACAATTTACTTAGACAGGCACAGCAAAGGGTAAAGACAGGAGTGTCTGGCGTGAAGTAGCAGCACTGTGCTGGGATAAAGTACGAGCCCTCCAGAGGACCACTCAGCAGTCACAATACACAGAGGTATTTCCTTCCCCATCCCATGAGACAGGCTTATTAATAGACATATTCAACCCAGACTGACAAAGCGTAGCATGCGAGCCAAAGAAGGAATGCAAGAGGAGGAGGTAGAATGACGTCGGGGAGAGACAGAACGAGACCGACTTGGCGAAGGACTTTAAAAAAGCTAAACTTGTTTCAAAAGGTGTCGTAAACGCAGCTGAGCTTGAGCCTGCATTTTACAGATGGACCACAGACCAGGGTGCTTGAGCTTACGACACAGTCAGACTGTAAAGCGGTATTGGGAGTACCACTAAACATGTTTAATATGCAAAATACACCTCCACAAAAAAAAAAAAGTGGAAAAATGAGCCTTTATCCTGAATATGCCAGGAGACTGCATCCACACAAGACAAGTGCTGGGTTGTAAGTCTGCAGGAGCGAGGCTTTAAAGGCCAATGGAAGCTTTAAACACCAAGTTAATGTGCCTCATTATTCTAACAACCATTCTCACACAATTTTATGGATCTTTTAATTTTCTACACTATATTCAAGCCACGAGTTAAACACAAAAAAAGCCTAAACGCTTCTTCTTTCAGGAAGTTATTCAAAACCAATTTTACCATTTCTATGAAAATTTCCCATAAATCTCAATTCCTAAAACACTCAAGGTGTTTAACTTTCTTGCTGTAAAACAAGGCTCATCCATTCGTCTACAAATGAGGAAACAGTTTTCCACAATAAACAAGATGTATACCAAAAGTTAAAGTCTAAACCGAGGCCGGCGACGTCAGGGAACAACAGCCACTTCACTTGGCTCCAAGTGTTTTAAACGATTTACAATTTCAATTAAAAAATAAATGAAATGAAAAACGGAGCCGTCTGTGCTTTCTAAAATGCAGTCACCACAAGATCCCAGCACTGCTGTAAAACTTTATTAAACCAAAATCACCATCTTGTGATCTAGGTTTCTGGAGGCAGCATTCATCCTCAGCTTAAAATGCAATAAAAGCCTTATCACCGCAGCAACACCTTCAGTCCACAACACAGCGTCACGCTCCAGAGTTTAACCCTCGTCCAAAGAGCTGCTGCACCACCGACTAAACACCGCCCCATCACCCTACCGCTTTCATGTGGAGCTCCAGGCCTTCTGATGGTAAAGGCTGCAGACACAAGTATATAAGACCACCAGCGTGAAAAGGCTATAAAAAGACTTTAGCGACATCTAATTAGTGATCTGTGGTACAAATTGTTGCTTTCAACATGGTTGTTAGAACTTGCAATTTCAGCTTTTAAATCTTTTTACATCAAGCTTCCAGGCCTGTTTGAATTATGGGAGCGCAGTTCTTACATCGATGCATCGCAGTTTGAGGATTTTGAGGAATTCCATTAAAAAGGTGAAACTATTTGGAAGATCAAAAAAAGTTATATATATATAAATAATCTGACAGTCCAACCAGGCAGATGAGATTATTACGTACTCTTGTAATCAGTGGCATAATTGACAGGAAGTGGATCAAATGCATCCAGCCAATCTAACATTTGATCAGCTCCACTACTGAGCATTCTGGGAGGAGGGCTGGGTTGTATAATGACTTCCTGTTGGCTTTTTATCTTTGCCAATCTACAGTTTGCTTCAGGAACTACAGGGAACACTTCCTACTTCAGGAAATGTTTGTCCTTTTTTGCAGTCCCACTGCTGTGCACATTTAGCACATACTCAGCCCATGAAAACATGCCTACACCAACGCCGATCTCAACATTACGTCCTGATGTTTCCTTACATCAATGTGCTACTAAATAGGAAGACTGGCAAAAGGAAAGCATTTAAAAAAAACAGGGTAAGAGTTGCACATTGTCTTTTTTTGCAGAGGGAAAGAATTTCTAGTTAACAGTATCACAGCTCTACTTTATTGGTCTCTTCCAAAAGACTTGTAACATAGCCCCACTATCCTACCTAAAGAAACACACGATCAGATCTGCGAAACTAGTGGCCGTTTGTCAAGCAACAGATCAGCCCAACAAGGCTGAGGAAAACTAGACTTCATTTCATCTCAGTCATGGGGGTTTTGGTGGGCTATACTAACAAGCACTCCGTGGCTTGTGCCCATTTGCAGTTTGGCGTTGTGCTACCGACTCTCGTGGACCTTTTTAGAGTCACAGGAGGCTCCATTCAGTTGAAGTTGGGGGACAGCGTGTCAGCAGTCTTTTTAAGGACGGTCATTTGATGCCACAGCAGTCACATGCTCCTAGCAGTCCATCTCATTCTGCTTGGGGAGGGGTTTAGGGTGAACCTCTGTGAAAACCACCGGGCAGTGCCTTTAGGAGGGTACAAAGGTGCAGACGGGTTTTAATGCGTCCTCTGGCATGGCTGGCACAAACCACCTTTAGTGAACTGCTGTTTAAGTTGCAGAGGATGAAAACTCAAGAGCTCCATAGTCCACGTTCCAAGATGTTAAGACCTTCATTTAGAACTACGGAACTCTAAACAGGTGTAATATTTTCCCTCCAGACCACGGGCATTCCACGCTTGTTTGAATGTTCCAGGAAACTGGTTTCATTTTTTTGGCCCAAAAATTCCCAACCCACCCATTCTCGACTCCCAACATTAAAATTAAACCCGTGTATTCAACGCTACAATCCTAATGATTGTTGCTCTTGTATTACTTTGCCTTCTATATGCTGTGTATGCGAAGGTGTTGGTGTTTTGATCATCGCAAACCCTGGAGATCCATTCAAAATGACACAAGTACAAGCACCTTCCCAATAGCTTAACTCCAATGTAAGGGTTGAACTCGAGCTTCAGCCATGGATACAGAGCGTATATATCTATGTATACACTAGAAGCTGATTGTGCCTGGACACAAAACAGCTAAGCATACTTACAACACAGGTCATATAATTCCAGTGGTCAACAAGCTTGATACTTCTGACGGTGAACCAGATGAAACCTGAACCCATACTTCAGCCATCAAACTCACAACAGGTGAGAGATGAATGAGAACATTCATGGCCGGACCCTTTAATGCCATGTAGATGTGCCTGTATTCCTGTGGTGTGGGGGAAACCAATGGAGCATGACACCTCACTCACTCTCATATACTTCAACTACAGACCGTAGATGCCCCCCTCACAAAACAGACACACCATTTTCACATACTTCCTACTGAACCGTCATCCCAGCACAAGTTCTGTTGGTTACTGATCTGGGGATATGACACACAAAGGCAAACCTAGGTATGAAAAGTAACCGACAAATTTAATGTCCCTCATGAATGTACCTCAGGTGCCACAAAAATATTGACTGTAATGTGCTTTGTATATCCCCAAAATGCATACCTACCGATGTCACTAGAGTAACACGAGATTAAATGCCTCGCTGAAGGACAATTGCTGTCTGAAGGAGCCCCTTTGTGACCGTTCAGACACAAGCTCCTTTCATAACGCAGCCTTTTCCTCTAAATGTTATGAAGCCCTTCCATTCAGGGGGTCATGTATCTCTGAGAGATGGGGCGGGGTCACCATTTAAAACAACTCCAAGTGTCTCATATCTTTTAAAAGGTTCTGTGACCCCTCACACATGCATCCGTCCTATAGCCAGGTTTTAAGGACACTCCAGCCTGCCAACACAATGAGGGAACTGATCAGAACGTAGTTACAGATAGAGGCATGCATGCTTGTTGTGTACATTTTACCTCCCCGGCATATCTTACATTTCTTTAGTGCATATTCAGCATCTCTTTTTAATAAAGGATAAACTAAATCTGCAAGTGAACTTCATTGTTGGACACGTACTTCAAAAAGGATATCTGGTTAATAGAAAATAATGAAACTACCTCCCTGTGCTGGGAAAATAAAGTGTTAAATTATCTACAACTGCAAAACAAATGAGACACGCCCTCTTAGCATCAGGACTTGCTGTTGGGTTACTCTGAACTATGCTCCGAATGCTGACAACTACACATGGACACTTGTGGCTTCAATATTGTATAATAATAAATCCATCCATCCATTATCCAAGCCGCTTATCCTGCTCTCAGGGTCGCGGGTGTCTCCCCGCCCTGGACAGGCTAGCAGGCCATCACAGATAATAATAAATAATGGTACATGAATGTCACAATATTCTCAGGAAATGTTATCTGGATTCTTCTCCAAGGTGTTTCCATCAGCTTGAATGTACACAGCCACTATGGCAGTCATACATGTACTACCTCACCACACCAGGGGACCTTTGAGCTGCCCTTCAACAGTGGTGTATAATGAATCTTACATAACAGCAATCCACCTAGACAAAAAAAACAAAAACCCCACCATGCATTTCAGCTGCCTTCTTTTCACAACACAGTCAATTTCCAGAAGAGGACTTACATAACCATGATGGACTTACTAAAAACATGCAATGCAGCCTGTACCATCACACACAATGCCAGCGGGGCCCAAGCAAAACGACAAAATCCACTGGGCGACACCTTTCCAGAAGTTATTTCACACTTGCTTTAAACAAACGGGCAAATAAATTAGGTGAAACCTGTGGTGAGCATTTGTTTGACTTTATCAACAAGTCCTTCGATGGCAACTGAAGACTGTCTTTAAAGTTACTTGACCAAGTTTATCTCGCACAGCCATGCTGAAGAATGCGTACACTAGACCGGGCAAAAATTCAAAAGGAGCTGGAGCAGCGGGCCATATCTCACCTGGAAATCAAACAGGCATAGGAGCTGAAGACACACCGGGGGTATTTCTGGCATGACAGGAAACTTCAACAAAAGCACACTCTCCATACCTCCTTAAATACCTCCAACCCAAGTGAGACTCTTGCTAGGCGACAGCATCAACCGGCTCTGTAGATTAGCTCAACAAGAGGCCACAGGAGCTGCCAGTCACCAGCTCGTCTAGGTGGACCGGGGTCACTGGGCCATGGTCGATCCCCTCAATCTCGCTTCACAAACCAACTTGCTCAAACACTGAGTATGGAGCCTCTTGATTAAGCAGATTCTAGAAATAGTGACTTACTGAAGTGGATTCCAGGCACCGTTCAAATCACGGAGCCAAGTGCAAACAGGCAAAACCGCTTCACATGTTCGCCATTTGGGGAAGAATACAATATCTCTCTTAAAATGTCATTATACATTGCACCCCACTAACAAGACTTTCCTTTACTAATCATGCCATCCTTCACACCGCAGTTGACTGACACCTGAAGGTGACGTCAGAGACCCTGCTACAGTCTAAACTAAAAATGTGACAGGTATGCGTGCCTAGCAGCCCAATAAGATTTCTGGCTGTGGGCTACAATGAATGAAAGGTTGGTTGTTGACATCCAGTTATGTTAAAATCATGCAAGTTTTATTTGCATAGAAGATGCAGTTAAACTTGACATCAAGTTTGTAATGCTGCTCAAGGTATAAAAAAAGCTCAAAAGTGTGGCCAGCAAAAAAACTTTACATTTATATATAAATATAATTTAAAAAAATAATAGCATTTTTGCTTTTTTTTTTTAAACCGTCCACGGTGTTGATACAAGTGACCAAATAATGAGGAGCGGAATATCATATTTGTTGAGCACTCTCCCCACCATTGAGGGTTTCATTTAAGAAGATGGATATATATATATATATATATATATATATATATATATATATATATATATATATATATATACTAGAAGAACCCCGCTACAATGTAGCGGTTTGGTTATCCACCCGTCTAAATCTCCCTCCTCTTCATCCTGCCAGCTACCCGCCTTCCCCCTGCCCCTAAACCCCCCCCCCACTCCAACCCCCTCCACCCAAATGCTCAGAATCATCTGAAATGCCGAGAAAAGTGGTTTTTAGCCATTTTAGAAAATGCATATTTGCATAATTATGCATAATTATTTTGATTTTCTGCTATTTTTCTGGTCCTCTCTGGAACAATACCCACCACCTCCAAAAAGAATTAGGATCACACACACACACGAATTGTTAGTTATGTGATGAACAATGTTTTTGCACAGCAAGAAACGGAAGATCCGCTGCGGCGACCCCTAACGGTCTCTGCTCCACCTCCTCTGCTGATCCGGGGAGGGCTGCAGACTACCACGTCTCCTCCCATACATGTGGAGTCACCAGCCGCTGCTTTTCACCTGACAGTGAGGAGTTTCACCAGGGGGACGTAGCACGTGGGAGGATCACACTATTCCCCCCCAGTTCCCCCCCCGAACAGGCACCCCGACCGACCAGAGGAGGCGCTAGTGCAGCGACCAGGACACATACCCACATCTGGCTTCCCGCCTGCAGATCAATTGTGTCTGTAGGGACGCCTGAACAAGCCAGCGGTAACGCCGGAATTCGAACCTGCAATCCCTGTGTTGGTAGGCAACGGAGCAGACCGCCATGCCACCCGGACACCCCAGGGGGGGTTATTTTTTGACTAGATATAACATTGACTTCACTAGCTCAAACTGCATATTGACTTCTTATAATGACGGATGAGTAGGCTTGTAGTAAAAAAAAAAAACTATCTGATGAAAAGTTAAAAGGTAAGATGTACAACTGCCAGATCATCTAGCTATCAGACCAGGAACCAAAGTTACCAGCGACTAAAAGCGATGAGTGCCATACGATCACTGATGACACACTACTAAGGAATTTTACCGTTTGTGAACCAAAAGTAAAAATGAACAAGACACTAGCAGGCAGACACCAGCAGCTCAACATCTCAAAAGAGGATATACAGAAATCAATGACACCCAGCCGGGAGTACAGCTGGAGTCATTTTACCACTGCCATTAACCTGCACACAGGTTGAGAACGCAAAGAATAATACTCATATATATGGTTGACACGATATATGATAGAGCTAGTATATAAACACTAGGTATGTCATTGGGTGCCTGTGTTTCCATACAAAATGCACACACAGACGGAAGAAAAAACATCCATATATCGCACAAATTCAAGTTAAACATTAACCGCTGTAATCTTTCCAGAGGACTCTGTTGTTGATATTTACACACAGTCACCTGAACAACACTGTTCCAGAACATTATGTCCAAAATAGTGACGGGGAAAAGCCGTTTTAAATCCTCAGTGTCCTTTCCCGAGCCCCTTACACAGAGCCACACAGAAGAGAGATGTCAGCTCTAGGGACAGTGTCAAAATAAATGAACTCAAGCTTGGCCATTTCTCATACGTTTCATTAAAAACCAAAAAAAAAAAAACACCCTTTATTTGGTTCTTAGGGTTCAGAGGGTACTAAAGCTTGCCGCTTCACTGCAAATAGGCACTCATCGGAAATCCAGCTTAGGGAAATAACATGGTTTTCAGGTGACTCTGAAGATCTTTTTCCTGCAAATGGAAGTTAACTTTTAACAGATGGGGGAAGCGGTGCAAAATAACTAGGCTAAACTGCTATCTGAGACCAAAGGTAAAAACACCGAGCGAATACATCAGGACACTTTTGTCAAATGTCTTGCATAACCAGGCAAGAGTGAACAATGACCTCAGTTGGCTATCAAGGTAAGGTCTGAAACTTGGGTTTTACAGAGGAGGATACTTTACATTTTACTACATGCTGCATCGCTTCTGTTTGACTCGGCATTAAGTCAAGGCCCTGATAGCGCAGGTCTCTGGGAACAGACAGCGGCTCTGACAGGGGACACATGTCAGAGACGGAGCAAAGCCTGTGTTAACTGCCACTCATCACACTTGTCCGTGGACACACTTCCTTGGCCGAAAACAAAACGACAGCATAGATACCGTCTACTGGGACTGGAGACAGACCTGACTTGTACTGAGACTGGAGACAGGCCTGACTTGTACTGGGACTGGAGACAGACCCGACTTGTACTGGGACTGGAGACAGACCCGACTTGTACTGGGACTGGAGAGAGACCCGACTTGTACTGGGACTGGAGAGAGACCCGACTTGTACTGGGACTGGAGAGAGACCCGACTTGTACTGGGACTGGAGAGAGACCCGACTTGTACTGGGACTGGAGAGAGACCCGACTTGTACTGGGACTGGAGAGAGACCCGACTTGTACTGGGACTGGAGACAGACCCGACTTGTACTGGGACTGGAGAGAGACCCGACTTGTACTGGGACTGGAGAGAGACCCGACTTGTACTGAGACTGGAGACAGACCCGACTTGTACTGGGACTGGAGACAGGCCTGACTTGTACTGGGACTGGAGACAGGCCTGACTTGTACTGGGACTGGAGACAGGCCTGACTTGTACTGGGACTGGAGACAGGCCTGACTTGTACTGGGACTGGAGATAGACCCGACTTGTACTGGGACTGGAGACAGACCCGACTTGTACTGGGACTGGAGACAGACCCGACTTGTACTGGGACTGGAGACAGACCCGACTTGAACTGGGGCTGGAGACAGACCCGACTTGTACTGAGACTGGAGACAGGCCTGACTTGTACTGAGACTGGAGACAGGCCTGACTTGTACTGGGACTGGAGACAGACCCGACTTGTACTGGGACTGGAGAGAGACCCGACTTGTACTGAGACTGGAGACAGACCCGACTTGTACTGAGACTGGAGACAGACCCGACTTGTACTGAGACTGGAGACAGACCCGACTTGTACTGAGACTGGAGACAGACCCGACTTGTACTGGGACTGGAGACAGACCCGACTTGTACTGGGACTGGAGACAGACCCGACTTGTACTGAGACTGGAGACAGACCCGACTTGTAATGAGACTGGAGACAGACCCGACTTGTACTGAGACTGGAGACAGACCCGACTTGTACTGAGACTGGAGACAGACCCGACTTGTACTGGGACTGGAGACAGACCCGACTTGTACTGAGACTGGAGACAGACGCAACCTGTACTGGGACTGGAGACAGACCTGACTTGTACTGAGACTGGAGACAGACCCGACTTGTATTGAGACTGGAGACAGACCCGACTTGTATTGAGACTGGAGACAGACCCGACTTGTATTGAGACTGGAGACAGACCCGACTTGTACTGGGACTGGAGACAGACCTGACTTGTACTGGGACTGGAGACAGACCTGACTTGTACAGAGACTGGAGACAGACCCGACTTGTACTGAGACTGGAGACAGACCTGACTTGTATTGAGACTGGAGACAGACCCGACTTGTACTGAGACTGGAGACAGACCCGACTTGTACTGGGACTGGAGACAGACCTGACTTGTACTGGGACTGGAGACAGACCTGACTTGTACTGGGACTGGAGACAGACCTGACTTGTACTGGGACTGGAGATAGACCCGACTTGTACTGGGACTGGAGGATAGACCTGACGTAGTGATATCCTTGATAAAAGCAACGCTCCTGACGAGACTGCACACCCAGGTCTATCAGCGACGACAGCACTTTTAAAAGTGGCTGAACAGAGAGAGAGTGGCTGAACAGAGAGAGAGAGAGTGGCTGAACAGAGAGAGAGAGAGAGAGAGAGAGAGAGAGAGAGAGAGAGTGGCTGAACAGAGAGAGAGAGAGAGAGAGAGAGAGAGAGAGAGAGAGAGAGAGAGAGAGAGTGTGGCTGAACAGAGAGAGAAAGGCTGAACAGAGAGAGAGAGAGAGTGGCTGAACAGAGAGAGAGTGGCTGAACAGAGAGAGAGAGAGAGAGAGAGTGGCTGAGCAGAGAGAGAGAGAGAGAGAGAGAGTGGCTGAACAGAGAGAGAGAGAGAGACTGAACAGAGAGAGAGAGAGAGTGTGGCTGAACAGAGAGAGAAAGGCTGAACAGAGAGAGAGAGGCTGAACAGAGAGAGAGAGAGAGAGAGTGGCTGAACAGAGAGAGAGAGAGAGAGAGAGAGAGAGAGAGAGAGAGAGAGAGTGGCTGAACAGCGAGGGCAGATGACGGGCCACACATGACATTACGGCGAGCTGGAAGTGATTACCAGCCGGTACTGTGGCATGATAAGGAAGGGGGTCCCATGAAACTCGTCGTAAACTGTTCGGGACAGCTGAAAGTCTACCAGCGGGCGCACATAACGCCTACATAGCGGTTCATTCTGAGACCAGTTAACGTCTCAGAAACGCAACGTGGGTCCGACATGAGGACCGACCGCCACAGACGCGCGGCTGCGAGCAGGTTGTGAGTAGCTGCCAGCACGGCAACGGAGACAAACCATCTGGTCTCTGCCATAAGTGGCTGAATCCCGCACAGGGTTCCATAGGTAGTCTAGCAGGCTATTCTAGCCGGACGCGTCTGTAGGCCTCACACGACCGACACACGCGTGCGGGACGCGGCGGCGGAGGAGCAAGTCACGTGTCCAGTACTTACAGTCCAAGTGCTTCTTTTTCGGCCCCATGACTTCGTGCGTGGTCGCCTTGCACACCGTTTTGCTTATGGCCGAGCCGGTGACGCTGTGCTGCGCGGCGGTTATCCGGTCTGTGATGCTCTGGCCCGACATCCTGCAGACTCCGACCACGACACGGTGCCTCGAAACCCAGCAGAATTCAGTCACGTCGCTCCCACGGTTCTGCCACCTGACGGGGAGACGGGGAGAAGAAGAATGAGACGACGACGGCTCCTGACTCACTTCAGCCCCCCAGCCCCCCCCCAGCCTCAGCCGCCCCCCCCCACCAGCCGCCCCAGCACACCTACCTCACCCGGGCCGGACGGCGAACAGCTGAGAGCCGCGTTACTCCACAGCCACAACACACCAACCGCTCTCTGCTCTGCCTTTGCCTCGCGGCTCTCCCCCTTCGCCCGTGCGACTCACTCTTCCTCTCGCGTTCGCTGCTCTTCTTTCTCGCTTCCTTTCGGCTCCCGGCGAGCTCCGTCCACTTTCCCACCGCCTCCCCCTGCCGGGTTTAAATGGACTGCAGCTCCTCGGGAAAATGGCGGGCCCGCTTCCTGCCCGGCTCAGCCTCCCCCAGCCGAGCGCACACGCGCCACAGCGGACCGCGCGCACGGAGATGGCGCTCAGAGCTGTGACGTCTCACACGGCCATGCGCTCGGCGCGACGCACGACTACAAATGGACGCGGTGCAGACGTTACAGCGGGTCGTGACGGCAACTGGCCCACGTCAGCCATCAGCACCGGCACCAGCTGTGTTTATGTGCAGCAAGAGAAGTGACCAGATTCTTCTGGCCGACCCAACAGCAACAGCTCCAACACTTTCTGAGCTGCTTTCCAGCTGAGGTCACCCTCACCAGCACGCCACCCTTACATGTCTTTCATACAGCACCACACCCATGACGTGGTCACCACACACAGAACCAGCCTGCACACACAGTACCTGCACACACAGTACCAGCACACACAGTACCAGCACACACAGTACCAGCCTGCACACAGTACCAGCACACACAGTACCAGCACACACAGTACCTGCTAGCACACACAGTACCTGCACACACAGTACCAGCCTGCACACACAGTACCAGCCTGCACACAGTACCAGCACACACAGTACCAGCACACACAGTACCAGCCTGCACACAGTACCTGCACACACAATACCAGCACACACAGTACCAGCCTGCACACACAATACCAGCCTGCACACAGTACCAGCACACACAGTACCTGCACACACAATACCAGCACACACAGTACCTGCACACACAGTACCTGCACACACAATACCAGCACACACAGTACCAGCACACACAGTACCTGCACACACAATACCAGCACACACAGTACCAGCCTGCACACACAGTACCTGCACACACAGTACCTGCACACACAGTACCAGCACACACAGTACCAGCCTGCACACAGTACCTGCACACACAGTACCAGCCTGCACACACAGTACCAGCCTGCACACAGTACCAGCACACACAGTACCAGCACACACAGTACCAGCCTGCACACAGTACCTGCACACACAATACCAGCACACACAGTACCAGCCTGCACACACAATACCAGCCTGCACACAGTACCAGCACACACAGTACCTGCACACACAATACCAGCACACACAGTACCTGCACACACAGTACCTGCACACACAATACCAGCACACACAGTACCAGCCTGCACACACAGTACCTGCACACACAATACCAGCACACACAGTACCAGCACACACAGTACCTGCACACACAATACCAGCACACACAGTACCAGCCTGCACACACAGTACCTGCACACACAGTACCTGCACACACAGTACCAGCACACACAGTACCAGCCTGCACACAGTACCAGCACACACAGTACCTGCACACACAGAACCAGCCTGCACACACAGTACCTGCACACACAGTACCTGCACACACAGTACCTGCTAGCACACACAGTACCAGCACACACAGTACCAGCCTGCACACAGTACCAGCACACACAGTACCAGCACACACAGTACCTGCTAGCACACACAGTACCTGCACACACAGTACCAGCCTGCACACAGTACCAGCACACACAGTACCAGCACACACAGTACCAGCCTGCACACAGTACCAGCACACACAATACCAGCACAAACAGCACCAGCCTGCACACACAATACCAGCACACACAGTACCAGCCTGCACACACAGTACCTGCACACACAGTACCAGCACACACAGTACCAGCCTGCACACAGTACCAGCACACACAGTACCAGCACACACAATACCAGCACACACAGTACCTGCTAGCACACACAGTACCTGCACACACAGTACCAGCACACAGTACCAGCACACACAGTACCAGCACACAGTACCAGCACACACAGTACCCACACACAGTACCAGCCTGCACACAGTACCAGCACACACAGTACCAGCACACACAATACCAGCACACACAGTACCAGCCTGCACACACAATACCAGCACACACAGTACCAGCCTGCACACACAGTACCAGCCTGCACACAGTACCAGCACACACAGTACCTGCTAGCACACACAGTACCTGCACACACAGTACCAGCCTGCACACAGTACCAGCACACACAGTACCAGCCTGCACACAGTACCAGCACACACAAAACCTGCACACACAGTACCAGCACACACAGTACCTGCTAGCACACACAGTACCTGCACACACAGTACCAGCATGCACACAGTACCAGCACACACAATACCTGCACATACAGTACCTGCACACACAGTACCAGCCTGCACACAGTACCAGCACACACAGTACCAGCCTGCACACACAGTACCAGCCTGCACACACAGTACCTGCTAGCACACACAGTACCAGCCTGCACACAGTACCAGCACACACAATACCTGCTAGCACACAGTACCAGCCTGCACACACAGTACCAGCCTGCACACATAGTACCCGCACACACAGTACCAGCGCACACAGTACCAGCACACACAGTACCTGCACACAGTACCTGCACACACAGTACCTGCTACTGTGTGCGCTGGTACTGTGTGTGGGGGTACTGTGTGTGCTAGCAGGTACTGTGTGTGGTGGTACTGTGTGCGCTGGTACTGTGTGTGGTGGTACTGTGTGTGCTGGTACTGTGTGTGGGGGTACTGTGTGTGGGGGTACTGTGTGTGCTGGTACTGTGTGTGCTGGTACTGTGTGCGCTGGTACTGTGTGTGGTGGTACTGTGTGTGCTGGTACTGTGTGTGGGGGTACTGTGTGTGGGGGTACTGTGTGTGCTGGTACTGTGTGTGGGGGTACTGTGTGTGGTGGTACTGTGTGTGCTGGTACTGTGTGTGGGGGTACTGTGTGTGGGGGTACTGTGTGTGGTGGTACTGTGTGTGCTGGTACTGTGTGTGGTGGTACTGTGTGTGGTGGTACTGTGTGTGCTGGTACTGTGTGTGGGGGTACTGTGTGTGGGGGTACTGTGTGTGGTGGTACTGTGTGTGCTGGTACTGTGTGTGGGGGTACTGTGTGTGGGGGTACTGTGTGTGCTGGTACTGTGTGTGGGGGTACTGTGTGTGGTGGTACTGTGTGTGGGGGTACTGTGTGTGGTGGTACTGTGTGTGCAGGTACTGTGTGTGCTGGTACTGTGTGTGCTGGTACTGTGTGTGGGGGTACTGTGTGGGGGTACTGTGTGTGCTGGTACTGTGTGTGGGGGTACTGTGTGTGTGGGGGTACTGTGTGTGGGGGTACTGTGTGTGGTGGTACTGTGTGTGGGGGTACTGTGTGTGCTGGTACTGTGTGTGGTGGTACTGTGTGTGGTGGTACTGTGTGTGGGGGTACTGTGTGTGCTGGTACTGTGTGTGGTGGTACTGTGTGTGCTGGTACTGTGTGTGGGGGTACTGTGTGTGGGGGTACTGTGTGTGCTGGTACTGTGTGTGGGGGTACTGTGTGTGGGGGTACTGTGTGTGGGGGTACTGTGTGTGCTGGTACTGTGTTTGGGGGTACTGTGTGTGCTGGTACTGTGTGTGGTGGTACTGTGTGTGCTGGTACTGTGTGTGCTGGTACTGTGTGTGGGGGTACTGTGTGTGCTGGTACTGTGTGTGGGGGTACTGTGTGTGGGGGTACTGTGTGTGGCGGTACTGTGTGTGGCGGTACTGTGTGTGGGGGTACTGTGTGTGGTGGTACTGTGTGTGGGGGTACTGTGTGTGGGGGTACTGTGTGTGGGGATACTGTGTGTGGTGGTACTGTGTTTGGGGGTACTGTGTGTGGGGGTACTGTGTGTGGTGGTACTGTGTGGTGGTACTGTGTGTGGGGGTACTGTGTGTGGGGGTACTGTGTGTGGTGGTACTGTGTGTGGGGGTACTGTGTGTGGGGGTACTGTGTGGTGGTACTGTGTGTGGGGGTACTGTGTGTGGGGGTACTGTGTGTGGGGGTACTGTGTGTGGTGGTACTGTGTGTGGGGGTACTGTGTGGTGGTACTGTGTGTGGGGGTACTGTGTGTGGGGGTACTGTGTGTGGGGGTACTGTGTGTGGTGGTACTGTGTGTGGGGGTACTGTGTGTGGGGGTACTGTGTGGGGGTACTGTGTGTGGGGGTACTGTGTGTGGTGGTACTGTGTGTGGGGGTACTGTGTGTGGGGGTACTGTGTGTGGGGGTACTGTGTGGTGGTACTGTGTGTGGTGGTACTGTGTGTGGGGGTACTGTGTGTGGGGGTACTGTGTGTGGGGGTACTGTGTGTGGGGGTACTGGGTGTGGTGGTACTGTGTGTGGGGGTACTGGGTGTGGGGGTCCTGTGTGTGGTGGTACTGTGTGTGGGGGTACTGTGTGTGGTGGTACTGTGTGTGGGGGTACTGTGTGTGGTGGTACTGTGTGTGGGGGTACTGTGTGGTGGTACTGTGTGTGGTGGTACTGTGTGTGGGGGTACTGTGTGTGGGGGTACTGGGTGTGGGGGTACTGTGTGTGGGGGTACTGTGTGTGGTGGTACTGTGTGTGGGGGTACTGTGTGTGGTGGGACTGTGTGTGGGGGTACTGTGTGTGGGGGTACTGTGTGTGGGGGTACTGTGTGTGGTGGTACTGTGTGTGGGGGTACTGTGTGTGGGGGTCCTGTGTGTGGTGGTACTGTGTGTAGGGGTCCTGTGTGTGGGGGTACTGTGTGTGGTGGTACTGTGTGTAGGGGTCCTGTGTGTGGGGGTACTGTGTGTAGGGGTACTGTGTGTGGGGGTACTGTGTGTGGGGGTACTGTGTGTAGGGGTACTGTGTGTGGGGGTACTGTGTGTGGGGGTACTGTGTGTGGTGGTACTGTGTGTGGGGGTACTGGGTGTGGGGGTACTGTGTGTAGGGGTACTGTGTGTGGGGGTACTGTGTGTGGGGGTACTGTGTGTAGGGGTACTGTGTGTGGTGGTACTGTGTGTGGGGGTACTGTGTGTGGGGGTACTGTGTGTGGTGGTACTGTGTGTGGGGGTACTGTGTGTGGGGGTACTGGGTGTGGGGGTACTGTGTGTGGTGGTACTGTGTGTAGGGGTACTGTGTGTGGTGGTACTGTGTGTGGGGGTACTGGGTGTGGGGGTACTGTGTGTAGGGGTACTGTGTGTGGGGGTACTGTGTGTGGGGGTACTGTGTGTGCAGGTCATTTCCCTGACCACCACAGACAACTGCCTCTGCTGTTTCAGTTGTTTTTCCAATCCTCACACAGTTCAATGTTGTTCATGGGGCGCTATTCGTTTTGTTATTGCGCCCCCTTCAGGCCGCAGGGCTCAATAGTCATCATGGGGCCATGGTGACCGGATTGTGGCACAGATTCAAGTCTTTTGCGAGAAGTAGAGCTACTTTATTAAGAATTGGTTGCAAATTGAAAATAAAAAAGACGAGTGGGGGTAAATTCCAAAACAGCCACGTTAAATCCCATCAGTGATGTGTTTGTCAGTCTGATGAATGTTTCAGCTTTTTTGGTAGTTCAATCAATCAATCAATCAATCAATCAATCAATCAATCAATCAAGTACTTTATATAGCGCTTTTCTAGCTGCAACAAAAAAGCAAGTAGCACCAAATTACTAATTAAGCTTTCAATTAAGTTATAAAAACGTCCATAGAGCTTTTAAAATGCTGAGACAAAACCATGATGTCGAGTTTGGTGGAAATGTGCACCTCCGTTACTTGCCAGCTGTTGTTCACGAGCCGGCCTGTGACGGTCAGTGTGAACAGCAGACCTGCTGCTAGGTCTACGGTTTGGCGGGTACAGGTGGTCTTGAGCAGTGGCACTCCACCATGTGCAGCGAAGGGCCACGTGTGTGTAGGGTTTCTTTCCAACCAGCACTACACCCGCTCATTTGGCCGATTATTCACTAATTAGCTGATTGTAACGCGCTTTGAGTGGCTGTTGCAGCTAGAGAAGCGCTTTCCAGTCAGGATGGGTTCGGTGAGTTCTGGGGTCGGCAGAGATGGGCCGCTGCCCGTGAGAGCAGTGGTGTGGCGGAGGGGAACCACACCCCGCCGCCCGCCAGTCTCCACGTTGACATGGCGGTCATAGGCAGTCAGCAAGCGCTGCGCTTTGCCCGGTCTGACGTCATAACGTAGAGCCGGACCGCTGCGCTGCTACTACTATTACCGTTTCCTCAAGGCATCATATTCTATGGAGACAACGGCCTGCAGCTCCGAGGCTTTCTCACTGGCTGGATCAGGCGCTTCTGTTTTGTGTCTGGGAGTTCTACAAGTCGTGTGCCGTCATCTAAACTGGACTTGAAAATTCAAAACGAGTTCCCTGACCGGGAATCGAACCCGGGCCGCGGCGGTGAGAGCGCCGAATCCTAACCACTAGACCACCAGGGATCTGACGACACACCGGCAATCAGTGTTACTTCAAATGTGTATGCAGCATTGTTAACGGAAACCCTGGCGCGCTACCTCCCGGTCTCCCGGACGGCTCCGCACTACAGCATCCTCCCTCCCAGCTTGCTAGAGTGTCCGGTTCCCATGGCCACAAGCGGGGCTCGGCCCGGGGCCGCATAACTACCAGCCCCGCATGGCGTACCCAGGTATGAGACGCGGAATGAACCAAAAGGCCCGCTATCACAGCTTTCCAGGTGTGCTCACCACACCCGGTCCCGCTCCAGTCCCGCCGGCGGGATAAAACGTTGACCCGGGTTCACACAAATATTTACATACACTATTCCGACGGCCTGCGGGGTTTGATTCGGAGTTCGGACATGTCCATTACGGTAACATGCAGCGAAGTTCGAAGATGGCGCTGCGCTGACGTTACCGTAACGTACAGCAAAGAGGCGCAGCAGAGAAGGCCGTTTTCCAGCAAAATCGACAGCGCAGGCCGGCGAAACGCTGGATTCTCACGCAAGGTCAGCTTTATATGTAGCGCTAAAGCAGCGCCATTCAAGTGTCCTTGTAAAACCACCGTTCTATAGCATCACTCTATCTATCTGCCTCTATCAAAGCTTCGTTTTTCACATTGATACTTAACATCCGGGCCTCTGAATTAATGAAATGAGCATGATACTTTCTCTGCAACACTGTCGAATGACAATCATATTATCTGCATTTAGTCGGTTTACCAGATGTTAACTGACCCCATAGCTAAGAAGCAGGTCTTCCCACTCAAGAGCTGACGGAAATCCCCCAGGGGCCACCAAAGCCTCCGTGTCTGTCAGGTATCCACTATATTCTATTCCCAGTTGATGTATGTGAGAGACATGAGAACATTCAGAGATGACAGCATGTGAGAGCATATGAGAGCATGTGAGAGCATGTGAGAGCATATGAGAGCATATGAGAGCATATGAGAGCATATGAGAGCATGTGAGAGCATGTGAGAGCATATGAGAGCATATGAGAGCATATGAGAGCATGTGAGAGCATATGAGAGCATATGAGAGCATATGAGAGCATATGAGAGCATGTGAGAGCATATGAGAGCATATGAGAGCATATGAGAGCATGTGAGAGCATGTGAGAGCATATGAGAGCATGTGAGAGCATATGAGAGCATATGAGAGCATATGAGAGCATGTGAGAGCATATGAGAGCATGTGAGAGCATGTGAGAGCATATGAGAGCATGTGAGAGCATGTGAGAGCATATGAGAGCATGTGAGAGCATGTGAGAGCATATGAGAGCATATGAGAGCATGTGAGAGCATGTGAGAGCATATGAGAGCATGTGAGAGCATGTGAGAGCATATGAGAGCATATGAGAGCATGTGAGAGCATGTGAGAGCATATGAGAGCATGTGAGAGCATGTGAGAGCAGGTGAGAGCAGGTGAGAGCATGTGAGAGCATGTGAGAGCATATGAGAGCATATGAGAGCATATGAGAGCATGTGAGAGCATATGAGAGCATGTGAGAGCATATGAGAGCATGTGAGAGCATGTGAGAGCATGTGAGAGCATATGAGAGCATATGAGAGCATGTGAGAGCAGGTGAGAGCAGGTGAGAGCATGTGAGAGCATGTGAGAGCATATGAGAGCATATGAGAGCATGTGAGAGCATATGAGAGCATATGAGAGCATGTGAGAGCATGTGAGAGCATATGAGAGCATATGAGAGCATGTGAGAGCATGTGAGAGCATATGAGAGCATATGAGAGCATATGAGAGCATGTGAGAGCATATGAGAGCATGTGAGAGCATATGAGAGCATGTGAGAGCATGTGAGAGCATATGAGAGCATATGAGAGCATGTGAGAGCATGTGAGAGCAGGTGAGAGCATATGAGAGCATGTGAGAGCATGTGAGAGCATATGAGAGCATATGAGAGCATGTGAGAGCATGTGAGAGCATATGAGAGCATATGAGAGCATATGAGAGCATGTGAGAGCATATGAGAGCATGTGAGAGCATATGAGAGCATATGAGAGCATATGAGAGCATGTGAGAGCATGTGAGAGCAGGTGAGAGCAGGTGAGAGCATATGAGAGCATGTGAGCGCATGTGAGAGCATATGAGAGCATGTGAGAGCATATGAGAGCATATGAGAGCATGTGAGAGCATGTGAGAGTATATGAGAGCATGTGAGAGCAGACGTATGTGAGAGACATGAGAAAATTAATATATGAGAGCATGTGAGAGCATGTGAGAGCATGTGAGCATGTGAGAGCATATGAGAGCATGTGAGAGCATGTGAGAGCATATGAGAGCATATGAGAGCATGTGAGAGCATATGAGAGCATGTGAGAGCATGTGAGAGCATATGAGAGCATATGAGAGCATGTGAGAGCATATGAGAGCAGGTGAGAGCATGTGAGAGCAGGTGAGAGCATATGAGAGCAGGTGAGAGCATGTGAGAGCATGTGAGAGTATATGAGAGCATGTGAGAGCAGGTGAGAGCATATGAGAGCAGGTGAGAGCATGTGAGAGCATATGAGAGCATGTGAGAGCATATGAGAGCATGTGAGAGCAGGTGAGAGCATATGAGAGCATGTGAGAGCAGGTGAGAGCAGGTGAGAGCATATGAGAGCATGTGAGATCATATGAGAGCATGTGAGAGCATATGAGAGCATGTGAGAGCAGGTGAGAGCATATGAGAGCATATGAGAGCATGTGAGAGCATATGAGAGCATATGAGAGCATATGAGAGCAGGTGAGAGCAGGTGAGAGCAGGTGAGAGCAGGTGAGAGCATGTGAGAGCAGGTGAGAGCAGGTGAGAGCATGTGAGAGCATGTGAGAGCAGGTGAGAGCAGGTGAGAGCAGGTGAGAGCATGTGAGAGTATATGAGAGCATGTGAGAGCATGTGAGAGCATGTGAGAGCATATGAGAGCATATGAGAGCATGTGAGAGCATGTGAGAGCATATGAGAGCATGTGAGAGCATGTGAGAGCATATGAGAGCATATGAGAGCATGTGAGAGCATATGAGAGCATATGAGAGCATGTGAGAGCATATGAGAGCAGGTGAGAGCATGTGAGAGCAGGTGAGAGCATATGAGAGCAGGTGAGAGCATGTGAGAGCATGTGAGAGTATATGAGAGCATGTGAGAGCAGGTGAGAGCATATGAGAGCAGGTGAGAGCATGTGAGAGCATATGAGAGCATGTGAGAGCATATGAGAGCATGTGAGAGCAGGTGAGAGCATATGAGAGCATGTGAGAGCAGGTGAGAGCAGGTGAGAGCATATGAGAGCATGTGAGATCATATGAGAGCATGTGAGAGCATATGAGAGCATGTGAGAGCAGGTGAGAGCATATGAGAGCATATGAGAGCATGTGAGAGCATATGAGAGCATATGAGAGCATATGAGAGCAGGTGAGAGCAGGTGAGAGCAGGTGAGAGCAGGTGAGAGCATGTGAGAGCAGGTGAGAGCAGGTGAGAGCATGTGAGAGCATGTGAGAGCAGGTGAGAGCAGGTGAGAGCAGGTGAGAGCATGTGAGAGTATATGAGAGCATGTGAGAGCATGTGAGAGCATGTGAGAGCATATGAGAGCATATGAGAGCATGTGAGAGCATGTGAGAGCATATGAGAGCATGTGAGAGCATGTGAGAGCATATGAGAGCATATGAGAGCATGTGAGAGCATATGAGAGCAGGTGAGAGCATGTGAGAGCAGGTGAGAGCATATGAGAGCAGGTGAGAGCATGTGAGAGCATGTGAGAGCATATGAGAGCATGTGAGAGCATGTGAGAGCAGGTGAGAGCATGTGAGAGCATATGAGAGCATGTGAGAGCATATGAGAGCATGTGAGAGCAGGTGAGAGCATATGAGAGCATGTGAGAGCAGGTGAGAGCATGTGAGAGCAGGTGAGAGCATATGAGAGCATATGAGAGCATGTGAGAGCATATGAGAGCATGTGAGAGCATGTGAGAGCATATGAGAGCATATGAGAGCATGTGAGAGCATGTGAGAGCATATGAGAGCATGTGAGAGCATATGAGAGCATGTGAGAGCATGTGAGAGCATGTGAGAGCATATGAGAGCATATGAGAGCATATGAGAGCATATGAGAGCATATGAGAGCATGTGAGAGCATATGAGAGCATATGAGAGCATATGAGAGCATGTGAGAGCATGTGAGAGCATATGAGAGCATGTGAGAGCATATGAGAGCATATGAGAGCATATGAGAGCATGTGAGAGCATATGAGAGCATGTGACAGCATGTGAGAGCATATGAGAGCATATGAGAGCATGTGAGAGCATATGAGAGCATGTGAGAGCATGTGAGAGCATATGAGAGCATATGAGAGCATGTGAGAGCATGTGAGAGCATATGAGAGCATGTGAGAGCATGTGAGAGCATATGAGAGCATATGAGAGCATGTGAGAGCATATGAGAGCATATGAGAGCATGTGAGAGCATGTGAGAGCATATGAGAGCATGTGAGAGCATGTGAGAGCATATGAGAGCATATGAGAGCATATGAGAGCATGTGAGAGAATGTGAGAGCATATGAGAGCATATGAGAGCATATGAGAGCATGTGAGAGCATATGAGAGCATGTGAGAGCATATGAGAGCATGTGAGAGCATGTGAGAGCATATGAGAGCATATGAGAGCATGTGAGAGCATGTGAGAGCAGGTGAGAGCATATGAGAGCATGTGAGAGCATGTGAGAGCATATGAGAGCATATGAGAGCATGTGAGAGCATATGAGAGCATGTGAGAGCATATGAGAGCATATGAGAGCATATGAGAGCATGTGAGAGCATGTGAGAGCATATGAGAGCATATGAGAGCATATGAGAGCATGTGAGCGCATGTGAGAGCATATGAGAGCATGTGAGAGCATATGAGAGCATATGAGAGCATGTGAGAGCATATGAGAGCATGTGAGAGCATATGAGAGCATATGAGAGCATGTGAGAGCATATGAGAGCATGTGAGAGTATATGAGAGCATGTGAGAGCAGACGTATGTGAGAGACATGAGAAAATTAATATATGAGAGCATGTGAGAGCATGTGAGAGCATGTGAGCATGTGAGAGCATATGAGAGCATGTGAGAGCATGTGAGAGCATATGAGAGCATGTGAGAGCATATGAGAGCATGTGAGAGCAGGTGAGAGCATATGAGAGCATGTGAGAGCATATGAGAGCATATGAGAGCATATGAGAGCAGGTGAGAGCAGGTGAGAGCAGGTGAGAGCAGGTGAGAGCAGGTGAGAGCAGGTGAGAGCAGGTGAGAGCATGTGAGAGCAGGTGAGAGCAGGTGAGAGCAGGTGAGAGCATGTGAGAGTATATGAGAGCATGTGAGAGCATGTGAGAGCATGTGAGAGCATATGAGAGCATATGAGAGCATGTGAGAGCATATGAGAGCATGTGAGAGCATATGAGAGCAGGTGAGAGCATGTGAGAGCAGGTGAGAGCATATGAGAGCAGGTGAGAGCATGTGAGAGCATGTGAGAGCATATGAGAGCATGTGAGAGCATGTGAGAGCAGGTGAGAGCATGTGAGAGCATATGAGAGCATGTGAGAGCATATGAGAGCATGTGAGAGCAGGTGAGAGCATATGAGAGCATGTGAGAGCAGGTGAGAGCATGTGAGAGCAGGTGAGAGCATATGAGAGCATATGAGAGCATATGAGAGCATGTGAGAGCATATGAGAGCATATGAGAGCATGTGAGAGCATATGAGAGCATATGAGAGCATGTGAGAGCATGTGAGAGCATATGAGAGCATGTGAGAGCATATGAGAGCATGTGAGAGCATGTGAGAGCATGTGAGAGCATATGAGAGCATGTGAGAGCATGTGAGAGCATATGAGAGCATGTGAGAGCATGTGAGAGCATATGAGAGCATATGAGAGCATGTGAGAGCATATGAGAGCATGTGAGAGCATATGAGAGCATGTGAGAGCATGTGAGAGCATATGAGAGCATATGAGAGCATGTGAGAGCATGTGAGAGCATATGAGAGCATGTGAGAGCATATGAGAGCATATGAGAGCATGTGAGAGCATGTGAGAGCATATGAGAGCATGTGAGAGCATGTGAGAGCATATGAGAGCATATGAGAGCATGTGAGAGCATGTGAGAGCATATGAGAGCATATGAGAGCATATGAGAGCATGTGAGAGCATATGAGAGCATGTGAGAGCATATGAGAGCATGTGAGAGCATGTGAGAGCATATGAGAGCATATGAGAGCATGTGAGAGCATGTGAGAGCAGGTGAGAGCATATGAGAGCATATGAGAGCATGTGAGAGCATGTGAGAGCATATGAGAGCATATGAGAGCATATGAGAGCATGTGAGAGCATGTGAGAGCATATGAGAGCATGTGAGAGCATATGAGAGCATATGAGAGCATGTGAGAGCATATGAGAGCATGTGAGAGCATATGAGAGCATATGAGAGCATGTGAGAGCATATGAGAGCATGTGAGAGTATGTGAGAGCATGTGAGAGCAGACGTATGTGAGAGACATGAGAAAATTAATATATGAGAGCATGTGAGAGCATGTGAGAGCATGTGAGCATGTGAGAGCATGTGAGAGCATATGAGAGCATGTGAGAGCATGTGAGAGCATATGAGAGCATATGAGAGCATATGAGAGCATGTGAGAGCATATGAGAGCATGTGAGAGCATGTGAGAGCATATGAGAGCATATGAGAGCATGTGAGAGCATATGAGAGCAGGTGAGAGCATGTGAGAGCAGGTGAGAGCATGTGAGAGCAGGTGAGAGCATGTGAGAGCATATGAGAGCATGTGAGAGCATATGAGAGCATGTGAGAGCATATGAGAGCATGTGAGAGCAGGTGAGAGCATGTGAGAGCATATGAGAGCATGTGAGAGCATATGAGAGCATGTGAGAGCAGGTGAGAGCATATGAGAGCATGTGAGAGCAGGTGAGAGCATGTGAGAGCAGGTGAGAGCATATGAGAGCATGTGAGAGCATATGAGAGCATGTGAGAGCATATGAGAGCATGTGAGAGCAGGTGAGAGCATATGAGAGCATGTGAGAGCATATGAGAGCATATGAGAGCATGTGAGAGCATATGAGAGCAGGTGAGAGCAGGTGAGAGCAGGTGAGAGCATGTGAGAGCAGGTGAGAGCAGGTGAGAGCAGGTGAGAGCAGGTGAGAGCATATGAGAGCATGTGAGAGCAGGTGAGAGCATATGAGAGCATGTGAGAGCAGGTGAGAGCAGGTGAGAGCATGTGAGAGCAGGTGAGAGCAGGTGAGAGCATGTGAGAGCATGTGAGAGCAGGTGAGAGCAGGTGAGAGCATATGAGAGCATGTGAGAGCATATGAGAGCATATGAGAGCATGTGAGAGCATATGAGAGCATGTGAGAGCATATGAGAGCATGTGAGAGCATGTGAGAGTATATGAGAGCATGTGAGAGCATGTGAGAGCAGGTGAGAGCATGTGAGAGCATGTGAGAGCATGTGAGAGCATGTGAGAGCATGTGAGAGCAGGTGAGAGCAGGTGAGAGCATGTGAGAGCAGGTGAGAGCATGTGAGAGCAGGTGAGAGCAGGTGAGAGCATGTGAGAGCATATGAGATCATATGAGAGCATGTGAGAGCATATGAGAGCATATGAGAGCATGTTGAAGGCTCTGGGTGAAGACCGCAGCCTCCAGCAAGCAAGGCCATGAAGAAGAACTCCCCCCCCGCCCCCCCACCTTAATAGCTAACAGCTTTAGTGGCTGTATGTACCTGTTTCTTTTGTGTTGTGAGCTTTTGACTCTCATTTTGTCTCCCTGGTTTATTGATTGTTGTTTCTTTCTCAATTTGTGTACTTCTGAGGGCTCTGAGCGACTGACAGTAACACTTTCCCTCGGTATGAATAAAGTTTTTTCCTGAATCTGAAAGCAAAAGCTGTGCGTGGAAGCAGGGCAGAACGAATATTCACCCTAATGATCAGTTTACACCTCAGCAGTTTGAAAGACAGGCGGGCTAATAAACTCTAATAACTTCAGTTGTAGCATAACTTGTGCAGTCAGTTGATCTTATTCGTTATATTTTTCATAATAATGTTAGGAATAAGAATAAGGATAATGATTAGTCGTAGTAGTAGCAGTTGTAGTAGAGTAGTAGTAGCAGTATTATTGATATAGTAGTAGCAAAAGCAGCAGCAGCAGCAGCAGCAGCAGCAGCAGTAGTAGTAGTGGAAGAGTAGTAGTAGTATCTGTATAGCATGATGATGATGATTATTATCATTATCATTACTATTATTATTATTATTATTAGTAGTAGTAGTAGCAATAGCAGTGTCAGAAATACGTTTTATTCTAACTTGACTTTTCCCTCATAGAAGCCAATAGCGTTTATGTATTAATTGCATAAGTATAGTGACATCTAGCGGTCATATTGCGAACACGCGTTAAATGGTTGATGACATCACACTAGAGTTCAATCTTTCAAACTGAAACAAGCACACATCTATTTAGATCCAAACAAACGAATTCGATCTGTCTCATGTTGTTATCTACTACGTAATATTCCAGTTAATCAGTTTGATTCACCCTTTAATCTCAATTTACGAATCCCGGTTACCATGAATGGAGATATACACTCACCGGCCACTTTATTAGGCACACCTGTCCAACTGCTCGTTAACGCAAACTTCCAATCAGCCAATCACATGGCAGCAACTCAATGCATTTAGGCATGTAGACATGGTCAAGATGATCTGCTGCACTTCAAACCGAGCATCAGAATGGGGAAGAAAGGTGATTTAAGTGACTTTGAACGTGGCATGGTTGTTGGTGCCAGACGGGCTGGTCTGAGTATTTCAGAAACTGCTGATCTACTGGGATTTTCACGCACAACCATCTCTAGGGTTTACAGAGAATGGTCCGAAAAAGAGAAAATATCCAGTGAGCGGCAGTTCTGTGGGCGAAAATGCCTTGTTGATGCCAGAGGTCAGAGGAGAATGGCCAGACTGGTTCAGCTGACAGAAAGGCAACAGTAACTCAAATAACCACTCATTACAGCCGAGGTATGCAGAAGAGCATCTCTGAACGCACAACACGTCGAACCTTGAGGCAGATGGGCTACAGCAGCAGAAGACCACACCGGGGGCCACTCCTGTCAGCTAAGAACAGGAAACTGAGGCTACAATTCGCACAGGCTCACCAAAATTGGACAACAGAAGATCGGAAAAACGTTGCCTGGTCTGATGAGTCTCGATTTCTGCTGCAACATTTGGATGGTAGGGTCAGAATTTGGCATCAACAACATGAAAGCATGGATCCATCCTGCCTTGTATCAACGGTTCAGGCTGGTGGTGGTGGTGTAATGGTGTGGGGGATATTTTCTTGGCACACTTTGGGCCCCTTAGTACCAATTGAGCATCGTGTCAACGCCACAGCCTACCTGAGTATTGTTGCTGACCATGTCCATCCCTTTATGACCACAGTGTTCCCATCTTCTGATGGCTACTTCCAGCAGGATAAAGCGCCATGTCATAAAGCTTGAATCATCTCAGACTGGTTTCTTGAACATGACAATGAGTTCACTGTATTCAAATGGCCCCCACAGTTACCAGATCTCAATCCAATAGAGCACCTTTGGGATGTGGTGGACCGGGAGATTCGCATCATGGATGTGCAGCCGACAAATCTGCAGCAACTGCGTGATGCTATCATGTCAATATGGACCAAACTCTCTGAGGAATGTTTCCAGTACCTTGTTGAATCTATGCCACTAAGGATTAAGGCAGTTCTGAAGGCAAAAGGGGATCCAACCCGGTAATAGCAAGGTGTACCTAATAAAGTGGCCAGTGAGTGTATGTACAACATTGCATCAATAAAAAACTTACTGTTGGAGAAACATTTTCCCAAGACACAGTTTAGTGTTTACCGCTGAAAATGGTCGATTGTCCGGTAGTACCTGCAGTATTGCTGGTGCTGAGTAAAGAGCTCATATTGTCCGGTAGTACCTGCAGCATTGCTGGTGCTGAGTAAAGAGCTCTTATTGTCCGGTAGTACCTGCAGCATTGCTGGTGCTGAGTAAAGAGCTCTTATTGTCCGGTAGTACCTGCAGCATTGCTGGTGCTGAGTAAAGAGCTCTTATTGTCCGGTAGTACCTGCAGCATTGCTGGTGCTGATTAAAGAGCTCTTAATTTCCGGTAGTACCTGCAGCATTGCTGGTGCTGAGTAAAGACCTCGTATTGTCCGGTAGTACCTGCAGCATTGCTGGTGCTGAGTAAAGAGCTCTTATTGTCCGGTAGTACCTGCAGCATTGCTGGTGCTGAGTAAAGAGCTCTTATTGTCCGGTAGTACCTGCAGCATTGCTGGTGCTGAGTAAAGAGCTCCTATTGTCCGGTAGTACCTGCAGCATTGCTGGTGCTGAGTAAAGAGCTCTTATTGTCCGGTAGTACCTGCAGCATTGCTGGTGCTGAGTAAAGAGCTCTTATTGTCCGGTAGTACCTGCAGCATTGCTGGTGCTGAGTAAAGACCTCGTATTGTCCGGTAGTACCTGCAGCATTGCTGGTGCTGAGTAAAGAGCTCTTATTGTCCGGTAGTACCTGCAGCATTGCTGGTGCTGAGTAAAGAGCTCCTATTGTCCGGTAGTACCTGCAGCATTGCTGGTGCTGAGTAAAGAGCTCATATTGTCCGGTAGTACCTGCAGCATTGCTGGTGCTGAGTAAAGAGCTCTTATTGTCCGGTAGTATCTGCAGCATTGCTGGTGCTGAGAAAAGAGCTGGTGCTGAGTAAAGAGCTCTTATTGTTCAGTATTACCTGCAGCATTGCTGGTGCTGAGTAAAGAGCTCCTATTGTCCGGTAGTACCTGCAGCATTGCTGGTGCTGAGTAAAGATCTCCTATTGTACGGTAGTACCTGCAGCATTGCTGGTGCTGAGTAAAGATCTCATATTGTCCGGTAGTACCTGCAGCATTGCTGGTGCTGAGTAAAGAGCTCCTATTGTCCGGTAGTACCTGCAGCATAGCTGGTGCTGAGTAAAGAGCTCCTATTGTCCGGTAGCATCTGCAGCATTACTGGTGCTGAGTAAAGCACTCTTATTGTCCGGTAGTACCTGCAGCATTGCTGGTGCTGAGTAAAGACCTCTTATTGTCCGGTAGTGCCTGTAGCATTGCTGGTGCTCAGTAAAGACCTCTTATTGTCCGTAAGTACCTGCAGCATTGCTGGTGCTGAGTAAAGAGCTCTTATTGTCCGGTAGTGCCTGTAGCATTGCTGGTGCTGAGTAAAGACCTCTTATTGTCCGGTAGTACCTGCAGCATTGCCGGTGCTGATTAAAGACCTCTTATTGTCCGGTAGTACCTGCAGCATTGCTGGTGCTGAGTAAAGAGCTTTTATTGTCCGATAGTACCTGCAGCATTGCCGGTGCTGATTAAAGAGCTCTTAATTTCCGGTAGTACCTGCAGCATTGCTGGTGCTGGGTAAAGAGCTCTGAAAAAGGACTTTGCTCGACACCGTGTGCATTTGTTTATGCACCCCTCTCTCTCCCTGCCTGTTCATGTGCTGCGCTTGTGCATTGAACACTGAGGCATTTCTGCCCCTCACATGTTGAACCCATCGATGTACTGAAACAACATTCCTTAAGACTAATGATTTTCAGTCAGACCCTGTAGGCGACCCCCACTACAGCTGGGCTTCTGTTTCATGTGTTGTGTCTGTTGTGTCAGGCATTCCAGCCATGAGTGTTTAAAGCTGGTACAAAAGGTGAACATAAGTAATTATTCTGCACAGTGGTAAACCTCCAGTAGTCAGACCAGCGCTGGAAAGCATTTGGTATAATCGCGAGTAAAGGTTACTGTCGCCCCATCTATGGACACAGGGACCCGTGAAACAAGCCGTCTCTCTGAAGGTGCTGTAGTGTGGAGGCATGTTTCCGCAGCCTAAATCAAACCTGTCTTGTACTGTTCACCCACACAATGACACACCCTGTTAATCTCTACCAACTGGGACCTTATGAAGGTGCTTTGCTGTGTCTGTCTGAATTTCGAGGCACAAACTCATTACGTGGCTCTCTATTCATTAACTAAACAACTCCCATGCATGCTCTTTCGGGCTGGACTCTGGAGTACATCACACAAAGAGCACATCTATAAAAGACTTTTTATTTTTGACCGGTACTCACTCTGCTTTTAATCAGATAGTCCCATTGAGATTAAAACTCTTTTACAAGAGAGGCCTGGTCAAGAAAGCAGTACCATGACAAACTGCAACGCAGGCAGACAACATGGACAAGCAACATCACAATCTACACCCAACATCCTGCAAAGGGCAAAATAAGGTCAAACGCGCCGTGTGACTCTCCACGTGTCCACAGCAGACTGCTGGGACCTGGAACCACATGACTAGATCTTGGCCAAAAAGGGCATAAACAAGTCTTTCCTGAGTGTGCATTAGACAAAGAGAGACCGGCTCTCTTCATTTCAGTCACATCAGTCTACCTGTGAGATGGGGAGGGGTTACCAGCGGTGCTGGCACAGTGATAGTCCAGCATTTCAAGACCAAAGGATCAGCATATTGTTATACACACGTCATATGCGTTCAAGTGACTATCCAGTTGGTTTCAACCTATACAGCACGCATAGACAGACAGATTATTAGACACACAACCAAGGCCGGTACACTTTGTTAAACTCTGCAGCACAGTGCACGCATGGACAACAACAGACACTCCACATTACATTATATTATCACCAAATTATACATTATATTATCACCAAATGCAGTGATACAACAGCACAAACATGTTACACACCTTTATTATTATTACTATTTATTATCATTCATTCCATTTATTTTATTATTATTTATGTTGTATTATATATATTATATTATTACTGTTCTAATTTATTAATATTAATATTATTATATTACATATTACATGCATTATTTTATATATAGTTATTTTAATTGATTAATATTAATAATACTATTAATATTACATATTACATGCATTATATTATATTATATATATCATATTAATATTATTTTAATTTATTAATATTAATAATACTATTTATATTACATATTACATGCATTAGGTGACTGGTATGCGTGCCAGTAGTGTGTGAGGAGGGGAACTAGAGGAAGAAATTTGAAGTCCTGATAGCTGGGGGGCGGGGGGGGGCTGTTTGTGAAGCATTTAGTCTTAGTGGACAGTGACCTGTAGCGCCCCCCTGAGGGAAGGAGCTGGAAGAGGTGATGAGCAGGATGTGAGGGGTGGGAGATGATCTTCTTTGCTCGCTAGAGCTTCAGCTGAGGGGAGTGGGTTGCCTGTGGTTTAAGATGGCTTGTTGACAGTCCGCTGTAGTTTTATTCCCTCTTTGACTGTCAGTACATACATGGCACTCATGTAAAATGATTACCCATCGTTGTACAGAACATGTAAAATGATTACCCAACGTTGTACAGGACATGCTCAGTTCAACCTTGCTCAGTTCAACCTGATTGCTAAGGTGATGAGATGGACAGAAAACCAGCAAGTAGTCAACCTAGCAGCAACCCTGGAGGGAGAAGCAAGGCAGGCACTCCTAGACCTGGTGGCTGGAGAGATATCACTGGGGGCGCTAACCACTGCCCTGGGTCGCCGGTTTGGCAATACCCCATCACTGATTAGCCTCCGGGATCAACTCCATTCAAGACAGAGACACGGCCAGGAGAAGTTGGGTACCCTGGTTTGCTGGCATTCAACGTCTGGTGAGCCGTGCGTATCCTGATATGCCCCCATCTGCCATCCAATGCCCGGCCCTGGACTTCTTCCTACGGGCTCTACAGCCACCTCACCTCAGGCAACAGGTGCGGCTTGACAAGCCACTCACCATTCAAGAGGCGCTGAATAGGGCAGAGGAGGTGGAGGCCATCATGGCAGAAAAAGGAGCGGCCCCAACACGGCACCATCATGTGCGGGCACTACAGGAAAGTGAGGAGAAGCCACGCACATCCGTCCTGGCAGCACGGAGAGCAGAGCCATTTCTGTGCTGGGGCTGCAGGAAACCAGGGCACCAAAGACAGGAGTGTCAGAAGACAAAAAGACGCTTCTACCAACGAGTACAGAGGCCTGTCACCCAAGTAGCCGCCACTTCTGAACTGGGAAACGACCAAGGGTCGGCCTAGAGGGGGACTGGCCGGCCCACACAACTTCCCCCCTGAGTAACAGTCCCAGAGTCGTTGGATGGATTGGCGCTGGCTTCAGCCTCCATGTCTCCTTTCAGCTGAATGGCAATACTTGCATTGCCCTGGTCGACACCGGGTCCACCATCAGCTTGGTGAGACCAGGGGTCCTAGCAGAAGAAGTACAGTGGATGCCGACAGAAGTAAAGATGGAGACAGTTACAGGTCAGTGTGCTAGAATGGAGGGGAGAAGTAAATTGAACCTTAAGATGGGAGAAATTGAGGTACAGCAAGAATTTTGGCTAGCAAACATACGAGAGGGCTGTATCCTTGGACTGGATGCCTTGAGAGCCATTGGTGCAGTGGTACGGGCGACCGGGCCACAGCTGGAGGTGGGCAACCAAGTGCTGAATGCCATTAGTGTACACAGCAATCCGGGGGGCAATGCAGGTGGGCCACGAATCTTGTGCTTGGCCTCAGGGCCGTGGGAAGATACATCGCCAGAAACGGCCTCTGCACTGGAAGAACTGTCCCAAAAGTGCATGGAGGGTTTGAGCCAAGAAGAGGGGGAGCAGGTACAGAACCTGCTGATAGAGAACAGACACCTCTTTGCTTCAGGTGATCTGGAGTGTGGCCGCACCAATCTTGTACAGCACCTCATTGACACTGGTAATGTGGACCCAGTCTGCCAGAGAGCTCACCGTCTCCCTCTGATGAAGTTTCAAGAGGCAGAGGCAAAGATCCAGGAGATGGCAGCTGCGGGCATCATTGAACCCTCAGATAGCCCATGGGCATCCCCTGCCGTGCTGGTTACCAAGAAGGCTGGTTCCATCCGATTTTGTGTGGACTATCGGCAACTCAACAACCTGACCCGGAAAGACTCATACCCACTCCCCTGCATCGACAAGGTTCTGGACTGTGTGGCAGGTTCCCAATTGTTCAGCTCCCTGGATCTAAGAAGTGGGTACTGGCAGGTGGAGATGGCCCCAGAATCCCGTGCAAAGACCGCCTTCACCATTGGCCGAGGACTCTGGCAGTTCACAGTCATGCCATTTGGCTTATGTAATAGCCCGGCCACATTTGAACGCCTCATAGAGCGTGTCCTTGGCCCCATCCCTCGTTCTGCCTGTGCAGTGTACCTGGATGACCTCCTGGTGCATGCAGCTATGTTTTACAAAGGCCCTCTCCCACCTCCGACTGGTGCTTGAACGAATCAAGGCAGCCAACCTGCGACTGAATCCAAGAAAATGCAATCTATTGCAGCGGGAGACAAGGTTCCTTGGACATGTGGTGGGGCCTGGAGGTGTGTCCACAGTCACTGACAAGGTTACTTCAGTCAGGGATTGGCCAACGCCCACCTCAGGAAAGGAGGTGAGGAGTTTTCTCGGACTGGCATCGTACTACCGTCGGTCCGTGCACGCCTTTGCAGACAAAGCCCATCCGCTCCACCAGCTCACTGAGAAGGGACGACAGTTCTACTGGACTGAAGCATGTGAGAGCTCCTTTCAGATACTCCGGAAAGCTTTGACCCAAGCACCAGTGCTAGCCCTCCCAGACAGGCAGTGGAAGGGGAAAGAGTGGTGGCCTATTACATCAGAGCCTTGAGCAAGGAAGAAAGGAACTACTGTGTGACTCGGAGAGAACTCCTGGCAGTGGTACAGGCCGTAAGGCATTTCAAGCCTTACCTGTATGGAAAGGACTTCCTACTGAGGACGGACCATGCATTGCTCTGCTGGCTGCTTAGCTTCAAAGAACCAGAAGGGCAGGTAGCCAGATGGATAGAAGCCTTGCAGGGATTTACCTTCACCATGGAGCACCGAAGAGGCAGCCGACACAACAATGCTGATGCACTCTCCAGACGCCCCTGTTCTGATCAGGCCTCCCGCCATTGTAGCCGGTTGGACACTCGAGAACAGCAACGGGTGGATCGTGTCACAGTGCGGGTACTTAAGGTCTCAAGTGCGCCACTGGAGGAGATGTCATCAACCAAGATAGGGGAACTCCAACGTCGGGATAGCCACCTGGGACCCGTGATACGCTGGCTAGCACAGAAAGAGGTCTCAAGTAGAGAGATGGCAGGTCCCCACTCCCCCACCACCAAGGCATCGCTGGACAGTGGAACTCACTCATGCTTCATGAGGGGTGCCTCTATCAGGTGTGGGAAGAGCCAAGGAGGGGAGGCAGTACCTGGCAACTAGTTGTTCCCCACGCACTACAGCAGCAAGTGTTAAGCACAGTTCATGGCCCCCCTGGAGTGGGACACTTCGGCATTACCAAAACTCTGGGGCAGCTGCAGGAAAGATTCTACTGGGGGAGGTGCCGGCGAGACGTGGAGCGGTTCTGCCGTAACTGCAACACCTGCAATGCAAAGAAGGGGCCGGCTGGGCAATCCAATGCCCCCCTGCAGCAATACAGGGTGGGGGCGCCCATGGAAAGAATTGGAGTGGATGTGGTTGGGCCATTCCCCATGACAGAGGATGGTAATCGCTACATCCTCACAGTGATGAATTATTTCACCAAGTGGCCCGAGAGGCCTATGCCATCCCTGACCAATCTACAGGCACAGTGGTAAACTGCCTCATTGAGGGGATGTTTACCCAGTTTGGGGTGCCAGAGGAGTTGCACAGTGACCCCAGGCACAATTTCGAATCCCAGGTGTTTGGGGAGGTGTGTCGGCGGAAGACCAGGACCACTCCCCTACACCCTCAAAGTGATGGCCTGGTTGAGCGGTTCAATCGGACCTTGGTCACACAACTAGCCATGCTCACGGCGAGGCATCAAAGGGATTGGGACCGCCATCTGCCCCTGGTACTCATGGCATACCGGTCGGCCACTCAGGAGTCTACGGGGTGCACCCAAGCTGCACTGTTTGGTCGGGAGATACGGACGCCTGTGGATATGGTCTTTGGCAAGCCGCCAAACCCACCAGTACAAGGGCCGTCAGGCCAGGACTATGTAGACACACTACAGGACCGGATGGAGGCTACTCATCAGCTGGCTCGAGAGAATATGGATTCTGCAGGGGAAAGGCAGAAGAGAGCCTATGATGTACGTTGCCACCGCAAAGAGTACCAGCAGGGGGACACTGTATGGGTGTATAACCCACGGCGAAAGAAGGGATGGTTCCCAAAGCTGGACACCAACTGAGAGGGGCCCTGCCTCGTGCTGAAGAGGATCTCAGAGGTTACCTACAGAGTTAAGTTGCACAGCCGCCCTCGGATAGTCATCCTTCACCAAGATCGCCTCCCACCTTACTTCAGCCAGGGACAGCGACCAAGCCGGGACTGAAAGTGCGGTGAGAAGAGGTGGGGTGCCAGACCCCTCTTCCTCTGTAGACCAGGCTACCGGGGTCCAGGGAGGGGGTGAGGACACTGCTGGATCAGAGCCAACCTCCCTGGATGTCAGCAAGGAGCCACCACCAGAGCACCTTGTTTTGGGCCAGCGAGGGGGCGGGGACACTGGGTTTACAGAGCTGCCCTCCCTGGCCAGGAATGGAAACAGTGGTGATGTCAAGGGTAGGGGCTCAGACCCAGGGGATACAGAGCCACCGCTGTAATCCATCAGCAGCCCGCCACAAGGAGCAGCCCGGGATGGGAGAGGTGCTCAGCGGAAGAAACCCTCATGGTGGATGGACCCATCCACATGGGATTTGGGTTAGGCCAACGGGACGTGGGTCTTTCAAGGAAAGGAGCAGTGTGGCGGATTCTACTGGAGTGTTCCTGCTGGAAGCCAGGGGGTTCATTTGCATATTACCCATGATTCAACTGAAGAGTGTTAATGTTTTGGTTATATTGTAGGATACTGAACATGTTAAAAACGGGCATATCTGTTGCAGATAGCGGGGATGTTGTGGAAGGTAATGGGGACGTTATGAGAGAAGTTGTATTAGACAGCATGCTATTTCCCACCATGAGTGTAAAGAGTAGGCAAATAGGTAAGGTCAGTTCTGTGGCCAAGAAAAGAGAAGAACCTGAGACCAACACAGTCTTGTGTCTGTTGTCACTGGCTTGTCTTACGGTCATTAAAAGCTTGCTGGTTAACTCTAAAAGGTTGGCTGAGGAATCCATTATTTGACCACGTCACAATACATTATTATGATGCATTAGGTAATGCTGCCATAAATACTATTAGATCAGGTTGTACTGTAGCAGGTGATCTAATACAGCGTTATAATGATGGTATTTATTAAAGTATATACAAATGTGTGGTATAGCAGAGTAAATGTCAGCTCACTGAGTTAAAGGGAAATAGGCTTATGTGTACTCTAATAGTATTTTCTGAAAATTGTGAATCCTTCATATTTTGTACAAATTCACATTTTATATAAATCTTAAATAAAGGAAAAAAGAGAAAACACATACAAGTGTTTGATTATGCATTTGATTTTGAATAAATTCTATTGAGAGCAACGTCTGAAAAGTAGCATACGTTTCTCTGTCAATTTATTTCTCCGGTATTACAGGGAATATAATCTGCTGCATGACCGCAACCCGGGGCCTGCAACATACAGAACATGTGAAGTGATTACCCAACGTTGTGAAGAACATGTAAAATGATTACCCAACGTTGTAAAGAACATGTAAAATGATTACCTAACGTTGTACAGAACATGTAAAATGATTATCCAACGTTGTACAGAAAATGTTAAATGATTACCCAACGTTGTACAGAACATGTAAAATGATTACCCAACGTTGTACAGAACATGTGAAATGATTACCCAACGTTGTACAGAACATGTAAAATGATTACCCAACGTTGTACAGAACATGTAAAATGATTACCCAACGTTGTACAGAACATGTGAAATGATTACCCAACGTTGTACAGAACATGTAAAATGATTATCCAACGTTGTACAGAAAATGTTAAATGATTACCCAACGTTGTACAGAACATGTAAAATGATTACCCAACGTTGTACAGAACATGTAAAATGATTAACCAACGTTGTAAAGAAGATGTAAAATGATTACCCAACGTTGTACAGAACATGTAAAATGATTACCCAACGTTGTACAGAACATGTGAAATGATTACCCAATGTTGTAGAGAACATGTAAAATGATTACCCAACGTTGTACAGAACATGTAAAATGATTAACCAACGTTGTAAAGAAGATGTAAAATGATTACCCAACGTTGTACAGAACATGTAAAATGATTACCCAACGTTGTACAGAACATGTGAAATGATTACCCAATGTTGTAGAGAACATGTAAAATGATTACCCAACGTTGTAAAGAACATGTAAAATGATTACCCAACGTTGTACAGAACATGTAAAATGATTACCCAACGTTGTAAAGAACATGTAAAATGATTACCCAACGTTGTACAGAACATGTGAAGTGATTACCCAACGTTGTAAAGAACATGTGAAGTGATTACCCAACGTTGTAAAGAACATGTGAAATGATTACCCAACGTTGTACAGAACATGTGAAATGATTACCCAACGTTGTACAGAACATGTGAAATGATTACCCAACGTTGTACAGAACATGTAAAATGATTACCCAACGTTGTAAAGAACATGTGAATTGATTATCCAACGTTGTAAAGAACATGTGAAGTGATTATCCAACGTTGTACAGAACATGTGAAGTGATTACCCAACGTTGTACAGAACATGTGAAGTGATTACCCAACGTTGTACAGAACATGTGAAGTGATTACCCAACGTTGTACAGAACATGTGAAGTGATTACCCAACGTTGTAAAGAACATGTGAAATGATTACCCAACGTTGTACAGAACATGTGAAGTGATTACCCAACGTTGTACAGAACATGTGAAATGATTACCCAACGTTGTACAGAACATGTGAAATGATTACCCAACATTGTACAGAACATGTGAAATGATTACCCAACGTTGTACAGAACATGTGAAATGATTATCCAATGTTGTAAACAACATGTAGTAAAATGATTACCCAACGTTGTAAAGAACATGTAAAATGATTACCCAACATTGTAAACAACATGTAAAATGATTACCCAACGTTGTACAGAACATGTAAAATGATTACCCAACGTTGTACAGAACATGTAAAATGATTACCCAACGTTGTACAGAACATCTAAAATGATTACCCAACGTTGTACAGAACATGTTAAGTGATTACCCAACGTTATAAAGAACATGTAAAATGATTACCCAACGTTGTAAAGAACATGTAAAATGATTACCCAACGTTGTACAGAACATGTGAAATGATTACCCAACGTTGTACAGAACATGTGAAATGATTACCCAACGTTGTACAGAACATGTGAAGTGATTACCCAACGTTGTACAGAACATGTGAAGTGATTACCCAACGTTGTACAGAACATGTGAAGTGATTACCCAACGTTGTAAAGAAAATGTAAAATGATTACCCAACGTTGTAAAGAAAATGTAAAATGATTATCCAACGTTGTAAAGAACATGTGAAGTGATTATCCAACGTTGTAAAGAACATGTGAAATGATTACCCAACGTTGTACAGAACATGTGAAATGATTACCCAACGTTGTAAAGAACATGTAAAATGATTACCCAACGTTGTACAGAACATGTAAAATGATTACCCAACGTTGTACAGAACATGTAAAATGATTACCCAACGTTGTACAGAACATGTGAAATGATTACCCAACGTTGTAAAGAACATGTAAAATGATTACCCAACGTTGTACAGAACATGTGAAGTGATTACCCAACGTTGTAAAGAACATGTAAAATGATTACCCAACGTTGTAAAGAACATGTAAAATGATTACCCAACGTTGTACAGAACATGTAAAATGATTACCCAACGTTGTAAAGAACATGTAAAATGATTACCCAACGTTGTACAGAACATGTGAAGTGATTACCCAACGTTGTAAAGAACATGTAAAATGATTACCCAACATTGTACAGTACATGTGAAATGATTACCCAACGTTGTAAAGAATATGTAAAATGATTACCCAACGTTGTACAGAACATGTAAAATGATTACCCAACGTTGTACAGAACATGTGAAGTGATTACCCAACATTGTACAGAACATGTGAAGTGATTACCCAACGTTGTAAAGAAAATGTAAAATGATTACCCAACGTTGTAAAGAAAATGTAAAATGATTATCCAACGTTGTAAAGAACATGTGAAGTGATTATCCAATGTTGTAAAGAACATGTGAAATGATTACCCAACGTTGTACAGAACATGTGAAATTATTACCCGACGTTGTACAGAACATGTGAAATGATTACCCAACATTGTACAGAACATGTGAAATGATTACCCAACGTTGTAAAGAACATGTAAAATGATTACCCAACATTGTACAGAACATGTAAAATGATTACCCAACGTTGTACAGAACATGTAAAATGATTACCCAACGTTTTACAGAACATGTAAAATGATTACCCAACGTTGTACAGAACATGTGAAATGATTACCCAACGTTGTAAAGAACATGTGAAATGATTACCCAACGTTGTAAAGAACATGTGAAGTGATTACCCAACGTTGTACAGAACATGTGAAATGATTACCCAACGTTGTAAAGAACATGTGAAGTGATTACCCAACGTTGTAAAGAACATGTAAAATGATTACCCAATGTTGTAAAGAACATGTAAAATGATTACCCAACATTGTACAGAACATGTAAAATGATTACCCAACGTTGTACAGAACATGTAAAATGATTACCCAACGTTGTACAGAACATGTGAAATGATTATCCAACGTTGTAAAGAACATGTAAAATGATTACCCAACGTTGTACAGAACATGTAAAATGATTACCCAACGTTGTACAGAAAAAGGGTTTTAACTCATGAAGGAACAAAACTTGGCTGTTGCCAATAAAAATAGCTCCTGTAATTTTGGGAGTTTCCCTTCACCGAGCAAGACAATCAACTGGAGGGTATAAAGGATCTTATGTTGAAAAATAAAAACTAGAAAATGAATGAAGTGGCTTTAGAGGGGATCTGCTGAGGTGGAATACCAGCAATGGGATAAAGCAAACTGTAGGGATGATCCGTGCATACAAATGGTTGGTTCCTGAACACCAGACTCAACCTGCATCCTCCCTGTCCGCCATCATGAGGCAGGCTTGTCTAACTCTAAAGTAATGCTGTCATTCTGCTAGTGGATAAAATGCAGCAGCGTGTTTCACCGGACAACACAGAAGCTAACAGATATGTTATGAGCAAGTAACGTACAACTCGTTGTTTTGCCTCTGCAGCGCCAGTACATCCCTCTGGTGCTGCAGACACATCCTAGTCTAAAGGTTGTGTTTGTCATGTATATAATAGCCGTGTCAACAGGGAGGAAAAGCTTATACGGGGATACTCTCCGAGGGACACTGGGAATGATGCAAAGACTTGGGTACTTGTATGCATGCCAAGTGATGACATTTTACCCAACAAAAGCCGTGAGACATGCCTTTCATGTGTGCCATTCAAAATACTAAAGGGGGTTCATGATGACAGCTCCCTGTCTAGATGGATTTCACCCCTGATAAAGGATGTTCAGAGCTGACTCAGTCACTACTTTTATCACTGTTCGGACTAAATATCGTATTTTTGAAAAAATAATAATGTGTTCCTTTGTCCACCATGACCCTACCCATGCTTATTTCCACCAAACCCGAGTCTGCTGACCCACTTTGATCCTACTGACTCGTTTCTGGCGACTTCTGTGAGCGCGGGGGACGTGGACCTGGGTTTACTAAACTGTGTACTTACATCGCAGTTTATACCCAAAACTGTGTACTTCCATCACAGCTTATACCCAAAACTGTGTATTTCCATCACAGTTTATACCCAAAACTGTGTATTTCCATCACAGCTTATACCCAAAACTGTGTATTTCCATCACAGTTTATACCCAAATCTGTGTACTTCCATCACAGCTTATACCCAAAACTGTGTACTTCCATCACAGCTCATACCCAAAACTGTGTACTTCCATCACAGATAATACCCAAATCTGTGTACTTCCATCACAGATAATACCCAAAACTGTGTACTTCCATCACAGTTAATACCTAAAACTGTGTACTTCCATTACAGCTCATACCCAAAACTGTGTATTTCCATCACAGTTCATACCCAAAACTGTGTCTTTCCATCACAGTTTATACCAAGAACTGTGTACGTCTATCACAGTTTATACCAAGAACTGTGTACGTCTATCACAGTTTATACCCAAAATTCTGTACTTCCATCACAGATGATACCCAAAAGTTGGAAAAAACAAAATGAAGGACCTTCACAGTACAAGAGGGAAGGATAATAATAATAATAATAATAATAAATTAAATTATATAGCGCTTTTCTAGTACTCAAAATCGCTTAACAATAAACGGGGTGAAACAAGACGACAGATAAACATAACCCAACATACAGGGGTGGATGGGAAGGGGGGCTATGAGAGGGAGAAGCGTCAGCCACACACGACGCCAGCAGGACTCTCTCACTGGGACAGATACAAAAGGGCAAGAAAACACACATCATAAATCACAGATGAAGTCTGAAGAGGTGAGTCCTGGCTATGAATGAATGGCTATGAATGAATGATTTTCTTTGTTGACTTTATCTAGATGAGATGAGACTTTGTCTACATGAGATGAGACTTTATCTAGATGAGATGAGATGAGACTTTGTCTCGATGAGATGAGACTTTATCTAGATGAGACGAGATGAGACTTTATCTAGATGAGATGAGACTATCTACATGAGATGAGACTTTGTCTAGATGAGATGAGATGAGACTTTATCTAGATGAGATGAGACTATCTACATGAGATGAGACTTTATCTAGATGAGATGAGACTATCTACATGAGATGAGACTTTGTCTAGATGAGATGAGATGAGACTTTATCTAGATGAGACGAGATGAGACTTTATCTAGATGAGATGAGACTATCTACATGAGATGAGACTTTATCTAGATGAGACGAGATTAGACTTTATCTAGAAGTCATGTTGGGGAGTTGTTTCGACAGGATGGCAAAAGACAATGACACAAAAACAGCATAATGCGCAGGCAAAATCTAACACACACACACACACACACACACACACACACACACACACATCCTCAGCTGATAAAGTGCACATACATCAATGGATGTGTTTGAACAAGAAAAAAAATCATCAAAAACATTTTCACTGTCTACGTCTACACGAGAAGTATTAAAAATGATCTTAACAAGTGAATGTGCAATCACAAAGTTTAGGTAACATCTTCATCTTCATCATCTTCAAGTTCTTTACATGTCATTAACACACAGTGGAGCTGCCAGTGCCGGTCCAGTATCTATAAAGACTTGCAGCAAAGACTCAGCTTTACTGGTGACTGTGTCTTCAGGGGGACTGTATTCGAATGAGAGGGCTCCAGGCTCGCTACTGGAACTCTGACTGCAAAGCCCTCTGGGACTAAACTGTGATTTAGGGCGATACAAATAAAATTGACTCGGCTATCTCTCAGAAATGTCCTTGGGTAGGACTGGGAATCCTTACCGGCTCATTTGGTGTCATTCATTTGGCTGAATTCGAGGCCACCAGGACGCCAATGTGTTCATCTGCATAATGAAGCGTTGAGAGGTGTCGGAGCTGACGCTCGTCTTCAGAAACACTAGACTGCTCTGTAGGAACAGGAAGTGCAGAGGAAACAGAACAAACCTGAGAGAAATAGAAAATGATAATAAAAAAACACTAAATGCCTAAACATGCTCCCAGTCTGTTTCATCTTCAGTTGTCTTAAACCTCTTGCATGGCATTCCAGTGGAGTGAACGAGGGAATGCAATGATGAACAGGGTTTGGTCTGCAAAGCCCTTATCCCAGCACCCAGGAGGCCTTCTGTAAAGGATGGCATGGCCCCCGGAAATATTAAACAATAACTTGTTTGGTGAGTTAGAATTTATTTTTAATGTGCGTTGGGATTGAATTAAAGGTCAGTTCTGATGGAAGACAAGATTTCCCGTCCGTCTGGATGATTTGGGGGTTGATGTTCTCTTACATCAGTTTTCTAAGCAATACTGTGGTGAGTTAAAGTGACTGGATTGGGTCTATGAGAGGAAAGAGTGATTTTTTATAATCATCCAGTAAAGACTGACCATGATCTTTGTTGTTCCCTTAAAAAAAAAACAACCCTCGATTTGAATCAAGGACTAAACGCTGTGGGAATATCACGGCATTTTGATCCCAAACATGTAAAAAGGATGTCACAGGGCGTCCAGGTAGCATAGCGGTCTATTCCGTTGCCTACCAACACGGGGATCGCCGGTTCGAATCCCCATGTTACCTCCAGTTTGTCCAGGCGTCCCTACAGACACAATTGGCTGTGTCTGTGGGTGGGAAGCCGGATGTGGGTATGTGTCCTGATCACTGCACTAGCGCCTCCTCTGGTCGGTCGAGGCGCCTATTCAGGGGGGAGGGGGAACTGCGGGGAATAGCGTGATCCTCCCTCACGCTACCTCCCCCTGGTAAAACTCCTCACTGTCAGGTGAAAAGAAGCGGCTGGCGACTCCATATGTATGGGAGGAGACATGTGGTAGTCTGCAGCCCTCCCTGGATCAGCAGAGGGAGACTGGGACCGCGATGGCTTGGAAGAGTGGGATAATTAGCCATGTACAACTGGGAAGAAAAAGGGAGGGAAATCAACAACAAACAAAGAAAGATATCACATCCACTTCACTTTCACTCACAATGTATATAAATATATATAAAATATACACTTCGCAAGAGCAAAGTCCCTTTTTGAGCAACACACGTCCAAGTCGAAATGAAAACCTCCGAGTACAATGGAGATATGTGCAGTACATCTGTGACTTCTGGATAATATGGCTACCTGGACCATGAGGGGGTCAAATAGTCAAACTGCTCATCACTACCATCTGATTTTTCTCTTCATATTCCACTTGGTGACATGCATCTGTTAGTATGTCTGATAGAGCAACATCTACCCGCACACCTCTCATGTGTTCATAGAGCAACATATACCAGCACAACTCTCATATGCACATAGAGCAACATCTACCAGCACAACTCTCACACACACATAGAGCAACATCTACCAGCACAACTCTCACATGCACATAGAGCAACATCTACCAGCACAACTCTCACATGCACATAGAGCAACATCTACCAGCACAACTCTCATATGCACATAGAGCAACATCTACCAGCACAACTCTCACACACACATAGAGCAACATCTACCCGCACAACTCCCACACGCACATAAAGCAACATCTACCAGCACAACTCTCACACACACATAGAGCAACATCTACCAGCACAACTCCCACACACACATAGAGCAACATCTACCAGCACAACTCCCACACACACATAGAGCAACATCTACCAGCACAACTCTCACACACACATAGAGCAACATCTACCAGCACAACTCTCACATGCACATAGAGCAACATCTACAGCACAACTCTCACATGCACATAGAGCAACATCTACAGCACAACTCTCACATGCACATAGAGCAACATCTACAGCACAACTCCCACACGCACATAGAACATCTACCAGCACAACTCTCACACGCACATAGAACATCTACCAGCACAACTCTCATATGCACATAGAGCAACATCTACCAGCACAACTCTCACACACACATAGAGCAACATCTACCCGCACAACTCCCACACGCACATAGAGCAACATCTACCAGCACAACTCTCACACACACATAGAGCAACATCTACCAGCACAACTCTCACATGCACATAGAGCAACTCTACCAGCACAACTCTCACATGCACATAGAGCAACATCTACCAGCACAACTCTCACATGCACATGGAGCAACATCTACCAGCACAACTCTCACACACACATAGAGCAACATCTACAGCACAACTCTCACATGCACATAGAGCAACATCTACCAGCACAACTCTCACATGCACATAGAGCAACATCTACCAGCACAACTCTCACATGCACATAGAGCAACATCTACCAGCACAACTCTCATATGCACATAGAGCAACATCTACCAGCACAACTCTCACATGCACATAGAGCATCATCTACAGCACAACTCTCACATGCACATAGAGCAACATCTACCAGCACAACTCTCACATGCACATGGAGCAACATCTACCAGCACAACTCTCACATGCACATAGAGCAACATCTACCAGCACAACTCTCACATGCACATAGAGCAACATCTACCAGCACAACTCTCACATGCACATGGAGCAACATCTACAGCACAACTCTCACATGCACATAGAGCAACATCTACCAGCACAACTCTCACATGCACATAGAGCAACATCTACCAGCACAACTCTCACATGCACATAGAGCAACATCTACCAGCACAACTCTCACATGCACATGGAGCAACATCTACAGCACAACTCTCACATGCACATAGAGCAACATCTACCAGCACAACTCTCACATGCACATAGAGCAACATCTACCAGCACAACTCTCACATGCACATAGAGCAACATCTACCAGCACAACTCTCATATGCACATAGAGCAACATCTACCAGCACAACTCTCACATGCACATAGAGCATCATCTACAGCACAACTCTCACATGCACATAGAGCAACATCTACCAGCACAACTCTCACATGCACATGGAGCAACATCTACCAGCACAACTCTCACATGCACATAGAGCAACTCTACCAGCACAACTCTCACATGCACATAGAGCAACATCTACCAGCACAACTCTCACATGCACATGGAGCAACATCTACCAGCACAACTCTCACACACACATAGAGCAACATCTACAGCACAACTCTCACATGCACATAGAGCAACATCTACCAGCACAACTCTCACATGCACATAGAGCAACATCTACCAGCACAACTCTCACATGCACATAGAGCAACATCTACCAGCACAACTCTCATATGCACATAGAGCAACATCTACCAGCACAACTCTCACATGCACATAGAGCAACATCTACAGCACAACTCTCACATGCACATAGAGCAACATCTACAGCACAACTCCCACACGCACATAGAACATCTACCAGCACAACTCTCACATGCACCTAGAGCATCTACAGCACAACTCTCACACACACATAGAACATCTACCAGCACAACTCTCACATGCACATAGAACATCTACCAGCACAACTCTCACATGCACATAGAGCAACATCTACCAGCACAACTCTCACATGCACATAGAGCAACATCTACCAGCACAACTCTCACACACACATAGAGCAACATCTACCAGCACAACTCTCACACACACATACAGCAACATCTACCAGCACAACTCTCACATGCACATAGAGCAACATCTACCAGCACAACTCTCACATGCACATAGAGCAACATCTACCAGCACAACTCTCACATGCACATAGAGCAACATCTACCAGCACAACTCTCATATGCACATAGAGCAACATCTACCAGCACAACTCTCACACACACATAGAGCAACATCTACCAGCACAACTCTCACACACACATAGAGCAACATCTACCAGCACAACTCTCACACACACATAGAGCAACATCTACCCGCACAACTCCCACACGCACATAAAGCAACATCTACCAGCACAACTCTCACACACACATAGAGCAACATCTACCAGCATAACTCTCACATGCACATAGAGCAACATCTACCAGCACAACTCCCACACACACATAGAGCAACATCTACCAGCACAACTCCCACACACACATAGAGCAACATCTACCAGCACAACTCTCACACACACATAGAGCAACATCTACAGCACAACTCTCACATGCACATAGAGCAACATCTACAGCACAACTCTCACATGCACATAGAGCAACATCTACAGCACAACTCCCACACGCACATAGAACATCTACCAGCACAACTCTCACACGCACATAGAACATCTACCAGCACAACTCTCATATGCACATAGAGCAACATCTACCAGCACAACTCTCACACACACATAGAGCAACATCTACCCGCACAACTCCCACACGCACATAGAGCAACATCTACCAGCACAACTCTCACACACACATAGAGCAACATCTACCAGCACAACTCTCACATGCACATAGAGCAACTCTACCAGCACAACTCTCACATGCACATAGAGCAACATCTACCAGCACAACTCTCACATGCACATGGAGCAACATCTACCAGCACAACTCTCACACACACATAGAGCAACATCTACAGCACAACTCTCACATGCACATAGAGCAACATCTACCAGCACAACTCTCACATGCACATAGAGCAACATCTACCAGCACAACTCTCACATGCACATAGAGCAACATCTACCAGCACAACTCTCATATGCACATAGAGCAACATCTACAGCACAACTCTCACATGCACATAGAGCAACATCTACAGCACAACTCCCACACGCACATAGAACATCTACCAGCACAACTCTCACATGCACCTAGAGCATCTACAGCACAACTCTCACACACACATAGAACATCTACCAGCACAACTCTCACATGCACATAGAACATCTACCAGCACAACTCTCACATGCACATAGAGCAACATCTACCAGCACAACTCTCACATGCACATAGAGCAACATCTACCAGCACAACTCTCACACACACATAGAGCAACATCTACCAGCACAACTCTCACACACACATACAGCAACATCTACCAGCACAACTCTCACATGCACATAGAGCAACATCTACCAGCACAACTCTCACATGCACATAGAGCAACATCTACCAGCACAACTCTCACATGCACATAGAGCAACATCTACCAGCACAACTCTCACATGCACGTAGAACATCTACCAGCACAACTCTCACATGCACATAGAGCAACATCTACAGCACAACTCTCATATGCACATAGAGCAACATCTACAGCACAACTCTCACATGCACATAGAGCAACATCTACAGCACAACTCCCACACGCACATAGAACATCTACCAGCACAACTCTCACACGCACATAGAACATCTACCAGCACAACTCTCATATGCACATAGAGCAACATCTACCAGCACAACTCTCACACACACATAGAGCAACATCTACCCGCACAACTCCCACACGCACATAGAGCAACATCTACCAGCACAACTCTCACACACACATAGAGCAACATCTACCAGCACAACTCTCACATGCACATAGAGCAACTCTACCAGCACAACTCTCACATGCACATAGAGCAACATCTACCAGCACAACTCTCACATGCACATGGAGCAACATCTACCAGCACAACTCTCACACACACATAGAGCAACATCTACAGCACAACTCTCACATGCACATAGAGCAACATCTACCAGCACAACTCTCACATGCACATAGAGCAACATCTACCAGCACAACTCTCACATGCACATAGAGCAACATCTACCAGCACAACTCTCATATGCACATAGAGCAACATCTACAGCACAACTCTCACATGCACATAGAGCAACATCTACAGCACAACTCCCACACGCACATAGAACATCTACCAGCACAACTCTCACATGCACCTAGAGCATCTACAGCACAACTCTCACACACACATAGAACATCTACCAGCACAACTCTCACATGCACATAGAACATCTACCAGCACAACTCTCACATGCACATAGAGCAACATCTACCAGCACAACTCTCACATGCACATAGAGCAACATCTACCAGCACAACTCTCACACACACATAGAGCAACATCTACCAGCACAACTCTCACACACACATACAGCAACATCTACCAGCACAACTCTCACATGCACATAGAGCAACATCTACCAGCACAACTCTCACATGCACATAGAGCAACATCTACCAGCACAACTCTCACATGCACATAGAGCAACATCTACCAGCACAACTCTCACATGCACGTAGAACATCTACCAGCACAACTCTCACATGCACATAGAGCAACATCTACAGCACAACTCTCATATGCACATAGAGCAACATCTACAGCACAACTCTCACATGCACATAGAGCAACATCTACAGCACAACTCCCACACGCACATAGAACATCTACCAGCACAACTCTCACATGCACATAGAGCAACATCTACAGCACAACTCTCACACACACATAGAACATCTACCAGCACAACTCTCACATGCACATAGAGCAACATCTACAGCACAACTCTCACATGCACATAGAGCAACATCTACCAGCACAACTCTCACATGCACGTAGAACATCTACCAGCACAACTCTCACATGCACGTAGAGCAACATCTACCAGCACAACTCTCACATGCACGTAGAACATCTACCAGCACAACTCTCACATGCACACATAGAGCAACATCTACCAGCACAACTCTCACATGCACATAGAGCAACATCTACCAGCATAACTCTCACATGCACATAGAGCAAAATCTACCAGCACAACTCTCACATGCACATAGAGCAACATCTACCAGCACAACTCTCACACACACATAGAACATCTACCAGCACAACTCTCACATGCACGTAGAACATCTACCAGCACAACTCTCACATGCACGTAGAGCAACATCTACCAGCACAACTCTCACATGCACATAGAGCAACATCTACCAGCACAACTCTCACATGCACGTAGAACATCTACCAGCACAACTCTCACATGCACATAGAGCAACATCTACAGCACAACTCTCACATGCACATAGAGCAACATCTACAGCACAACTCCCACATGCACATAGAACAACATCTACCAGCACAACTCTCACATGCACATAGAACATCTACCAGCACAACTCTCACATGCACATAGAGCAACATCTACAGCACAACTCTCACATGCACATAGAGCAACATCTACAGCACAACTCTCACATGCACATAGAGCAACATCTACAGCACAACTCCCACACGCACATAGAGCAACATCTACAGCACAACTCTCACATGCACGTAGAACATCTACCAGCACAACTCTCACACGCACATAGAACATCTACCAGCACAACTCTCACATGCACATAGAGCAACATCTACCAGCACAACTCTCACATGCACATAGAGCAACATCTACCAGCACAACTCTCACATGCACATAGAGCAACATCTACCAGCACAACTCTCACACACACATAGAGCAACATCTACCAGCACAACTCTCACACACACATAGAGCAACATCTACCAGCACAACTCTCACATGCACATAGAGCAACATCTACCAGCACAACTCTCACATGCACATAGAGCAACATCTACCAGCACAACTCTCACATGCACATAGAGCAACATCTACCAGCACAACTCTCACATGCACATAGAGCAACATCTACCAGCACAACTCTCACACACACATAGAGCAACATCTACCAGCACAACTCTCACACACACATAGAGCAACATCTACCAGCACAACTCTCACATGCACATAGAGCAACTCTACCAGCACAACTCTCACATGCACATAGAGCAACATCTACCAGCACAACTCTCACATGCACGTAGAACATCTACCAGCACAACTCTCACATGCACATAGAGCAACATCTACCAGCACAACTCTCATATGCACATAGAGCAACATCTACAGCACAACTCTCACATGCACATAGAGCAACATCTACAGCACAACTCCCACACGCACATAGAACATCTCTACCAGCACAACTCTCACATGCACCTAGAGCATCTACCAGCACAACTCTCACATGCACATAGAGCAACATCTACCAGCACAACTCTCACATGCACATAGAGCAACATCTACCAGCACAACTCTCACACACACATAGAGCAACATCTACCAGCACAACTCTCACACACACATAGAGCAACATCTACCAGCACAACTCTCACACACACATAGAGCAACATCTACCAGCACAACTCTCACACACACATACAGCAACATCTACCAGCACAACTCTCAAACGCACATAGAACATCTACCAGCACAACTCTCACACACACACATAGAGCAACATCTACAGCACAACTCTCACATGCACATAGAGCAACATCTACCAGCACAACTCTCATATGCACATAGAGCAACATCCACCAGCACAACTCTCATATGCACATAGAGCAACTCTACCAGCACAACTCTCACATGTATATAGAGCAACATCTACCAGCACAACTCTCACATGCACATAGAGCAACATCTACCAGCACAACTCTCATATGCACATAGAGCAAAATCTACCAGCACAACTCTCATATGCACATAGAGCAACATCTACAGCACAACTCTCACATGCACGTAGAGCATCATCTACAGCACAACTCTCACATGCACATAGAGCAACATCTACAGCACAACTCCCACATGCACGTAGAGCAACATCTACAGCACAACTCCCACATGCACGTAGAGCAACATCTACAGCACAACTCTCACATGCACATAGAGCAACATCTACCAGCACAACTCTCACATGCACATAGAGCAACATCTACCAGCACAACTCTCACATGCACATAGAGCAACATCTACCAGCACAACTCTCACATGCACATAGAGCAACATCTACAGCACAACTCTCACATGCACATAGAGCAACATCTACAGCACAACTCTCACATGCACATAGAGCAACATCTACCAGCACAAGTCTCACATGCACATAGAGCAACATCTACCAGCACAAGTCTCACATGCACATAGAGCAACATCTACCAGCACAACTCTCACATGCACATAGAGCAACATCTACCAGCACAACTCTCACATGCACATAGAGCAACATCTACCAGCACAACTCTCACATGCACATAGAGCAACATCTACCAGCACAACTCTCTCATGCACATAGAGCAACATCTACAGCACAACTCTCACATGCACATAGAGCAACATCTACCAGTACAACTCTCACATGCACATAGAGCAAAATCTACCAGCACAACTCTCACATGCACATAGAGCAACATCTACCAGCACAACTCTCACACACACATAGAGCAACATCTACCAGCACAACTCTCACACACACATAGAGCAACATATACCAGCATAACTCTCACATGCACATAGAGCAACATCTACAGCACAACTCTCACATGTATATAGAGCAACATCTACCAGCACAACTCTCACATGCACATAGAGCAAAATCTACCAGCACAACTCTCACATGCACATAGAGCAACATCTACCAGCACAACTCTCACACACACATAGAGCAACATCTACCAGCACAACTCTCACACACACATAGAGCAACATATACCAGCATAACTCTCACATGCACATAGAGCAACATCTACAGCACAACTCCCACACGCACATAGAACATCTACCAGCACAACTCCCACACGCACATAGAACATCTACCAGCACAACTCTCACATGCACATAGAACATCTACCAGCACAACTCTCACATGCACATAGAGCAACATCTACCAGCACAACTCTCACACACACATAGAGCAACATCTACCAGCACAACTCTCACACACACATAGAGCAACATCTACCAGCACAACTCTCAAACGCACATAGAACATCTACCAGCACAACTCTCACACACACACATAGAGCAACATCTACAGCACAACTCTCACATGCACATAGAGCAACATCTACCAGCACAACTCTCATATGCACATAGAGCAACATCCACCAGCACAACTCTCATATGCACATAGAGCAACTCTACCAGCACAACTCTCACATGTATATAGAGCAACATCTACCAGCACAACTCTCACATGCACATAGAGCAACATCTACCAGCACAACTCTCATATGCACATAGAGCAAAATCTACCAGCACAACTCTCATATGCACATAGAGCAACATCTACCAGCACAACTCTCATATGCACATAGAGCAACATCTACAGCACAACTCTCACATGCACATAGAGCAACATCTACCAGCACAACTCCCACACGCACATAGAACATCTACCAGCACAACTCTCACATGCACATAGAGCAACATCTACCAGCACAACTCTCACATGCACATAGAGCAACATCTACCAGCACAACTCTCACATGCACATAGAGCAACATCTACCAGCACAACTCTCACATGCACATAGAGCAACATATACCAGCATAACTCTCACATGCACGTAGAGCAACATCTACCAGCACAACTCTCATATGCACATAGAGCAACATCTACCAGCACAACTCTCACACACACATAGAGCAACATCTACCAGCACAACTCTCACATGCACGTAGAGCAACATCTACCAGCACAACTCTCATATGCACATAGAGCAAAATCTACCAGCACAACTCTGACATGCACATAGAGCAACATCTACAGCACAACTCTCACATGCACATAGAGCAACATCTACCAGCACAACTCTCACACACACATAGAGCAACATCTACCAGCACAACTCTCACATGCACATAGAGCAACATCTACCAGCACAACTCTCATATGCACATAGAGCAAAATCTACCAGCACAACTCTCACATGCACATAGAGCAACATCTACAGCACAACTCTCACATGCACATAGAGCAACATCTACCAGCACAACTCTCATATGCACATAGAGCAACATCTAAAGCAAAACACTCACATGCACATAGAGCAACATCTACCAGCACAACTCCCACACGCACATAGAACATCTACCAGCACAACTCTCACATGCACATAGAGCAACATCTACAGCACAACTCCCACATGCACGTAGAGCAACATCTACAGCACAACTCCCACATGCACGTAGAGACACATCTACAGCACAACTCTCACATGCACATAGAACAACATCTACCAGCACAACTCTCACACACACATACAGCAACATCTACCAGCACAACTCTCACATGCACATAGAGCAACATATACCAGCATAACTCTCACATGCACATAGAGCAACATCTACCAGCATAACTCTCACATGCACATAGAGCAACATCTACCAGCATAACTCTCACATGCACATAGAGCAACATCTATCAGCACAACTCTCATATGCACATAGAGCAACATCTACCAGCACAACTCTCATATGCACATAGAGCAACATCTACAGCACAACTCTCATATGCACATAGAGCAACATCTACCAGCACAACTCTCATATGCACATAGAGCAACATCTACCAGCACAACTCTCATATGCACATAGAGCAACATCTACCAGCACAACTCTCATATGCACATAGAGCAACATCTACCAGCACAACTCTCATATGCACATAGAGCAACATCTAAAGCAAAACACTCACATGCACATAGAGCAACATCTATCAGCACAACTCCCACACGCACATAGAACATCTACCAGCACAACTCTCACATGCACATAGAGCAACATCTACAGCACAACTCCCACATGCACGTAGAGCAACATCTACCAGCACAACTCTCACACACACATACAGCAACATCTACCAGCACAACTCTCACATGCACATAGAGCAACATCTACCAGCACAACTCTCACATGCACATAGAGCAACATCTACCAGCATAACTCTCACATGCACATAGAGCAACATCTACCAGCACAACTCTCACATGCACATAGAACAACATCTACAGCACAACTCCCACATGCACATAGAACAACATCTACCAGCACAACTCTCACACACACATACAGCAACATCTACCAGCACAACTCTCACATGCACATAGAGCAACATATACCAGCATAACTCTCACATGCACATAGAGCAACATCTACCAGCACAACTCTCACATGCACATAGAGCAACATCTACCAGCATAACTCTCACATGCACATAGAGCAACATCTACCAGCACAACTCTCACACACACATAGAGCAAAATCTACTAGCACAACTCTCACAGGCACATAGAGCAAAATCTACTAGCACAACTCTCACAGGCACATAGAGCAACATCTACCAGCACAACTCTCACACACACATAGAGCAACATCTACCAGCACAACTCTCACATGCACATAGAGCAACATCTACCAGCACAACTCTCATATGCACATAGAGCAAAATCTACCAGCACAACTCTCACATGCACATAGAGCAACATCTACAGCACAACTCTCACATGCACATAGAGCAACATCTACCAGCACAACTCTCACATGCACATAGAGCAACATCTACCGGCACAACTCTCATATGCACATAGAGCAACATCTACCAGCACAACTCTCATATGCACATAGAGCAACATCTAAAGCAAAACTCTCATATGAACATAGAGCAACATCTGCCAGCACAATACTCATGTGCACACTCGCTCAGAGGCCATTCTGGCTCTGGGTTTCTAGGTTTCTTCATGACACGGGTAAAGAAGTTGCATTTCACTGTGTCGAAACAGTCATATGTGTATTTTGAAGGGGCTGATCTTATAGAATGGGCACAGACACCTACAATTATTGTGGAGTCCTCGGTTGTTGTAGAATTTTGTGTTCCATCATTTGCATGCTGTGAGGTCTGTCAGACCAACAACGTTGAGGCATATAAACGTTGTAGCCCAGGAATCTGTGTGTCTAGGTGAAACTACCCTGTATGCAGGTAATGCAGCTGCATTGGGGCCTGCAACAGTTTAGGGCCCGCATGCATGAACCCCTCTTTATCTTGCCACTATCGTTTCACAGCTCTCGAGCACTGAGTCTACGGTATACGGTATGTTTAAAAAGGTGCATAGTGTGCCCATGCGTAATTATGGAAATGTGTACTGCTGCATAGCAAATTCCACACATCAGAGTTAGCTAGCTATCCAAGCGTCAAGATCTCACACAACAAAAACCACAAAGAGTGTGCGTATGATATAAGGAGAACGAATTTATGATTTGTCTGACTAATAATCAACCTACACACCTGTGTGTGGTGTTTATAAGGCCTCTGTGCAGTCATGAATAATGTCATCAATGTGTGGGTGTGCCGGCACTGATTATGTTTTCATCTGTGTCAAGCTTTCATCGATTATGTTTGCATCTGGTTTTTTGGGGGGGGGGGGATTTTTTCCTTTTTCTCCCCAATTGTACCCAGCAAATTATCCCACTCTTCTGAGCCGTCCCGGTCGCTTCTCCACCCCCTCTGCCGATCCGGGGAGGGCTGCAGACTACCACATGCCTCCTCCCATACATGTGGAGTCACCAGCCGCTTCCTTTCACCTGACAGTGAGGAGTTTCACGCCCTTGATTTTCAAGAACAAGGGCGATGTGCAGAACTGTAACAACTACAGAGGTATAAAGTTGAGTAATAGAAGCTAGGTTAAGAGGAGAGGTGATGATCAGCAGCAGCATGAAGATATGGGAAAGAGTAATAGAAGCTAGGTTAAGAGGAGAGGTGATGATCAGCAGCAGCATGAAGATATGGGAAAGAGTAATAGAAGCTAGGTTAAGAGGAGGAGAGGTGATGATCAGCCATAGCATGAAGATATGGGAAAGAGTAATAGAAGCTAGGTTAAGAGGAGGAGAGGTGATGATCAGCCATAGCATGAAGATATGGGAAAGAGTAATAGAAGCTAGGTTAAGAGGAGGAGAGGTGATGATCAGCCACAGCATGAAGATATGGGAAAGAGTAATAGAAGCTAGGTTAAGAGGAGGAGAGGTGATGATCAGCCATAGCATGAAGATATGGGAAAGAGTAATAGAAGCTAGGTTAAGAGGAGGAGAGGTGATGATCAGCCACAGCATGAAGATTTGGGAAAGAGTAATAGAAGCTAGGTTAAGAGGAGGTGATGATCAGCAGCAGCAGTATGGTTTCATGCCATGAAAGAGCACCACAGATGTGATGTTTGCTTTGAGAAAGTTGATGGAGAAGTATAGAGGAGGCCAGAAAGAGTTGCATTGTGTCTTTGTAGATTTAGAGAAAGCATATGACAGGGTGCTGAGAGAGGAGGTGTGGTATTGTATGAGGAAGTCAGGAGTTGCAGAGAAGTATGTAGGAGTGGTGCAGGATACGCATGAGGGAAGTGTAACAGTGGTGAGGTGGGTGGTTGGAATGACAGATGGGTTCAAGTTGGAGGTAGGATTACATCAAGGATCGGCTCTGAGCCCTTTCTTGTTTGCAATGGTGATGGACAGGTTGACGGACAAGATCAGGCAGGAGTCTCCATGGACGATGATGTTCGCGGATGACATTGTGATCTGTAGTGAGAGTAGAGTGCAGGTGGAGGAGAGCCTGGAGAGGTGGAGGTATGCACTGGAGAGAAGAAGAATGAAAGTCAGTTGGAGCAAGACGGAATACCTATGTGTGAATGAGAGGGAGGACAGTGGAATGGTCAGGATGCAAGGAGTGGAGGTGACAAAGGCATTTGAGTTTAAATACTTGGGGTCAACTGTCCAAAGTAACGGGGAGTGCAGGAGAGAGGTGAAGAAGAGAGTGCAGGCAGGGTGGAGTGGGTGGAGAAGAGTGTCAGGAGTGATTTGTGACAGAAGGGTACCAGCAAGAGTTAAAGGGAAGGTTTACAAGATGGTAGTGAGACCAGCTATGTTATATGGTCTGGAGACAGTGGCACTGATGAAAAGACAGGAGGAGGAGCTGGAGGTGGCAGAGATGAAGATGATAAGATTTTCACTGGGAGTGATGAAGAAGGACAGGATTAGGAACGAGTATATTAGAGGGACCGCTCAGGTTGGACGGTTTGGAGACAAAGCAAGAGAGACAAGATTGAGATGGTTTGGACATGTGTGGAGGAGAGATGCTGGGTATATTGGGAGAAGGATGCTGAATATGGAGCTGCCAGGGAAGAGGAGAAGAGGAAGGCCAAAGAGGAGGTTTATGGGTGTGGTGAGGGAGGACATGCAGGTGGCTGGTGTGACAGAGGAAGACGCAGAAGACAGGAAGAAATGGAAACGGATGATCCGCTGTGGCGCCCCCTAACGGGAGCAGCCGAAAGTAGTAGTAGTAGTGAGGAGTTTCACCAGGGGGACGTAGTGCGTGGGAGGATCACACTATTCCCCCCAGTCCCCCCCCCCCGAACAGGTGCCCCGACCGACCAGAGGAGGCGCTAGTGCAGCAACCAGGACACATACCCACATCCGGCTTCCCACCCGCAGACATGGCCAATTGTGTCTGTAGGGACACCCGACCAAGCCGGAGGTAACACAGGGATTTGATCTGATGATCCCCATGTCTGTAGGCAACGGAATAGACCGCTATGCCACCCGGACACCCCCATTTTTTCATCTGTTATGGTGCTCTGACCCCAGATTTTATTAAGTAGGCTCGTCTGTCACTCTCTTGGCCTTGCTAGTATAACTCCTCTTCTATAGCGCGGCATTCTCCTGTAATCATTTCCTGCAGTCGTCAGCTGTGCAGTGCCGTTCACTGTTGCTGGTCATTCCGGAGTGGCATGCTTTCACTTCCTTCATCAGCGACTCACATGACATTATGTTACGACTGACGGGGATGGCAGACCGGGGCCCGCTGGGACCACCTTGCATTGGGGCCCGGCGCTGACTCGTTACGCCCGTGTCCGTGCAGGAGTTGTTGTGCCCTCTTTTGGTCAGAGCAGCCATTTTTATGAAAAGAAAGGGGTTGTGGGAGCACATCATATTCAGAAATGGTGGTTTCTTCTATTTTTTGTAATCTTTGTTTGCTTTGTGAAGAAAATAAATACTGTAAGACACTGCACAAGACATTAATGACACAAGACGATGAGCCACACTTGGAAGAGTTCAGAAAAGCTCAAATCAATCAAAGTCCAAGTTAAAACGGTGTTGTTAAGCTCAGCCTTCATTGGCTGGATTAAACACGTGTTTGACAGAGCGACAGATAACGTTGTCCTACCAACATGTGACATTATTCCTGCACCCGTGTTTCACCCGTTTGCTCTTTGGTCAAGGAGTAGTGCCAGCCACACAGTGCAGCACATCTCGAGCAAGGAGGGCTGAGTCAACCTGGGCCCTCTGGTGTGAACAAAAACCGCAGTAACCACTCGAACATTCTACAGCACCACGTGGGGATAAACTGGGGCAGCACTGAGGAGGCATTTCCTGGGTGCTGAGAGTAAAGAGAAGTTTGAGACTGATTATATCAGGCGGCATGGCTCAGGAGGCAGAGCCGGTCATCCAGTAATCGGAAGGGTCCTGGTTTGATCCCCGGCTCCTCCAGAGAGCATGTCAAAGTGTCCTTGAGCAAGACAAAGAACCTCTAACTGCTCCTGATGAGCAGGTTGGTGCCTTGCATGCCAGCCTCCACCATCAGTGTATGAATGTGTGTGAATGGGCGAATGTGAGGTGTATGCTGTAGAGCGCTGTGAGTGGTCAGTAGACCAGATAAACACTACATAAATGCAGTCCATTCACCATTTATATCCACTGTTCATATCATATTCTGCGCTGGATGATCAAGTTCAGAAAGATTCAGTGGGCTAGTATAGTGTATTTATAGTAACAATATGTTGTGGCTCTGAAAAAACACCCAGTGATAAATCTATAAGCTGACAACTCGTCTGTTTGCTGCAGCACTTACTCACTGACAAAGAAACAACAGTTCTCCGACGCTAAGAAGCTGCCTGCAGCAATTGGTTTTTGTCCAGTAGTAACTCAATTCCCTGAATTCTTATCGTCTCCATCTGTATATCCACACTTTTGCCCAGGACAGGTATTACCAGGAGATTCTGTGGCTCCACATACCTGCTATATCATGACACGCCATTGGCACATCGCAAACAGTCACTGGAAAGCCATACGCCCACAGCTGCACCACACAGCACCAGGGCTTTTGCTTGAGAGGACATGAGCACAGTAGTGGTGGTAAAGGTGATGAAAACTTCAGAAATGGTATATTTGACCTCTATGGTGGCAATGTTGCATAGAGTATGATGCTCCCCAGTTGATAAGACCCACATCATCTAACCAATAGGCATATAGAGGGCTGACCTTGTGGAGTCCAAGGTGACAGATGCAGGAGGACTCTAGATGACTATCCGTCTGTGTTGGACTTATATGCCAGCTCGAGTTTTTGACCAAGACTCTTGTTATTACCAATCAGCCCTGATAAACTCCAAATCATTTAAAGATTAACAAATTGCTATTCCCTGCACTCTGCGCTCGATTCTTAAGCACCTGTCCAAGTACAATACAAACGCTGGGATGGAACAAACTGAAGTGTCTCGAGCTGCTTCACCCATTTTCAGCAGTTTGTGTCGGTAGCTTCGGGAACTGAGCGTGTATAAGAGGACAGTGGTGGACCGCAGGATCTCGGGTGCTGTACAAGCGCTGTTGGACATCACACAGACAATGAGCTTGACAGGGACCCGAAACGATAAAGCATTCTGAAGACCTGATGAAAACCCACAGAGATGAAGAGCATAAACAAAGAGCATCGCTGGTTTCAGATGAGATGTGTAAGGTAAGGGCAGACAATACAAAACCACACTTTCAGAGCACATTTACCTGTACCCAAATGAGCTCCAGCCACAAAATACAATTGTTTCAACTTTCTGAGACCGGTTGTGAGCTGTTGTACCCGTCTATGCTGCACTGCAGGGCAGACTGAGGCTGTGAAAGCATCACGTTTCCACATAAAGACTCTGTGTACGAACCGACTGGCTGGTACTCGCACAGCGTGGCTGATCGATACACATGTAGGTGAATACTGACATGGAGAGACAGTCAGAGGGACAGAACAACCGGACCTTTCCTTTTGCATTTGACCTAAATTCAGGGGTTTGTACAGGACTGCACAGCTGTTTCCTCTCTGTCTCGTGTTCCACATGCACAGGAGCGGCCCTGTGACTGTCCTGTTTGGTTCTCATTGCATCAAATCTGCCCCCCCCCCCATGTAGTGATGTCCATATGGATGATGGGACACAGAAGACCCCGCTAATCCCCTGAAAGCCTCTGAACTTTGCTTTGCTTTCGGCTCCCTTTCTCCCCCCACGCGGGTTCCCGTGACCGGGAATCAAAGTCGCGGGTTCAGGTGAGAGGCTGGCAGCAACTGGCAGCTCTGCCGAATAAGGAGCGGCATTTACAAAGCATGAAACAGTGCAGAGTCCCGGGGCCAAGGGCCTACACCATGGGCTGCGCACTCCCCGACTGGGGGAGAATGGAACAGCTCAGTCAGCAAGCCTGGGCCACTGGAGCGATGAAAAGATAATCTCCCCCCCCCACCGCCGCGGACCTCTTGCGGCGTCAAACCATTTGTGAGCAGTGACAGAGCCAGATCGGGCCAAAAGGATATGAGTGGGAAACTTCAAAACCTGCTCATGTTTCTGCTGGACGTGAAAGGATTTGTATAACACATTCAGATTTGATGGACTTTCCCATGTTCGCTCCGGACAGCCCTTTTTTTGTTGACATGTTCAAATAATGAATCTCTTATGTCTAGGGTCCCTTTTTCCCCCCTGCCTACCGAGTTCGGTTTCTAGTTGTTGGGTAGGGATGCTGTGCAGACCAGTCCATCACCTGTGGCAGTCCCGAGCATATGGAGAACCGCTGACCCACTGGCTGCCAGGAACCAGGGTGAGTAGCCGTCACGATAGGGGGGCTCCAGCGGGACTTTTCTATTTGAAACCGCGCTGAACAACATGAATTTATCATGCTTTTATATTGTTTTCTCATGACCGACTTCTGCTACTGCCAAGCATTTACTGACCACTACCGAACCAGATGCTTTCACAAGGCAATGAGAAATGCAAACACAGATGGGAGTCATATGTACAGAATGACGCTAATTAGCATGGCATGGCATGGCATGGCATGGCATTGCATGGTACAAATTCTCATCACTTTGATGCTGCTTTTACCACTGAGACGGCGTAGTTTCAATTATCATTTATTCCAGCATCTGACCCGTAGTGGCCGGCTTATCAAAGACACTCTGCTCAAGTGGAAACTGTAATGAAGTTGTGGAAGTTTCCTGGGCATGTCAGCAAGAGACTAGCTCCAGCTTTCTGAAGAAAGTGAATTAAATAACAAGGTTTTTTTTAACCATTCTTTGTTTGTCTTGCTTGAACTTTACAGATTTATTCCTCACAGGTGGCATTTAAAGTCTTCATTTTTAGGATGACACATGCAGACTGGAACCCTCATTTACTGTAATTACAACGCAGCTCGTTACTATCCTGCAGGTGCTGAGATGGAACATATATTTCTGATTCTTCTACTCTTCAGTAAGGTATTCTCAGCTGGAGCTCAATTCAATGGATACAACTGTGACGCCAACTTCCACAGTCGCTTCCCCGGTGAGGAAATCAGACAGAAGACATATTCATGCTGCTGCGTAATGACCGGCTGGCATTTTAAACATTTAGTATTATTTAGAAGACAGATTTGAAAAAACCAAAACAAAACATCATAACATGAAAGCAAAAGAGATTTTCTTTTTACATTTTGCCTAGCGAATGGTTGACCTAATTGAACCGGGCAGGTTCTGGAAGTTTCTTTGGCCTAGTTTCAGGCTGCTTTAATTGAACAGGCAGTGATTTACACTTGAAGTTAATGTGATTTAGAGTTTACTTCGGGTTGAGCTCTTAAGGGTGTGCTCTGTGTTCATTATGCAGAACACGCATTCACTTTGTTCTGGAACTCTGCCACAAATGGCCTCGCAAATCACATCCCTGCATGTGTGTGTGTGTATCCGTGTGTGTGTGTGTGTGTGTGTGTGTGTGTGTGTGTGTGTGTGTGTGTGTGTGTGTGTGTGTGCTCATCTCTGGCAGCGGAGCGGGACATCAGTGTGTACTGTGGGGTGCAGACCATCACACTCAAGATCAACTTCTGCCCTGTTCTCTTTTCTGGATACACCGACACTGACCTGGCGCTCAACGGTCGCCATGGTGATGCCCACTGCCGGGGATTCATCAACAACAACACCTTCCCCACCGTTGTGCTCTTCAGCATCAGCCTGGCAACGCTGGAGGCCTGTGGAAACGCCCTAGTGGTATGGAGAACAAACATTTTCACACGTGTGAATCATGCATATTGAAGGCGTGTAAAATAACCATTTAGCAACTTTCAGCTAGCCGGTCTCTGAAGTCATTCTGTAGTGACATAAGGAAGTACCAGGGCAGCGGGCGGGTCACTCTCCCAAACACCATTGTTGTTTAACTATTTGAAAAGTCGCCTCAAATAAGGTCTGTGATTGACACATGGAAAAGCCACTGACCGATATATATTTCTGAGTTAAATGCTATCTTTTAATAGCAAACATGAATTTCGAAGCAGTCATTTATTCACAAGGAACTTATTGCTAACAATAGAGCCGCCCTGCCAGCCAGTAGTTGTGAGCAGAACCGTGGCATGGGCCGTGCAAAGTGTGCCGCCGCACAAAGCCTCACACCTGGCCTGCAATTTTTTTATTTAATATATATTTTTTATGAATTTTCTTGACCCAACATGCTTCTAAAATGAAATTCCTGTGTGTCAGTTCCATTATGCATAGTCAAGGTCAGATGAAAACTCTTAACAAATTATTCAGGTTTTTCGTTTTCAATATTGCGTCGTTTCAATAGTGCACGCTCCACCTTGCTGCTCACGGCGAGGAAGGAGAGAAGGGGAAACAAGGTTGGCTGCACAAGAGCGTGACCAATTTTGTAAACACCAGTCGGGTGCTGAGAAAAGGAAAAAGAGGGAAGAATTTCATGAGTCACCATGAGGATCTCTGGGTGAATCTGTCAGCACTTCCAGAGATGTGGTGGCTGAGCAGGTGTCCACAGCTGGCGGCTGCATGTGACTGTAGGCTACGTGTAATGACCGGTCTGAAAAATGATCTAAAATCTGAATCACCTGTAGGCTGTACACCTGAAACACTGACTTGGAGCATACTGTCATACCCCAACATGCCAGAATAAAGTGACAGTTGAACTGACTTCATGATGTAAAGCCGATAGTTTTACAGTTGATTTTTTTTCCTGTGAAAAACTATAATTGCAAAAAGTCTTAGCTGACACTATGTCCATGATGATGCTGTATTATTCTACTCGTTAAAAATGTATTGCACCGAGATTATGCATGCAGTAGAACTAGACTAGCTGCATGCAGTAGAACTAGACTAGCTGCATACAGTAAAACTAGAACAGCTGCATGCAGTAGAACTAGATTAACTAGACTAGCTGCATGCAGTAGAACTAGAATAGCTGTATGCAGTACAACTAGACTAGCTGCATGATGTAGCACTAGAATAGCTGCATGCAGTAGAACTAGACTAGCTGCATACAGTAAAACTAGAATAGCTGTATGCAGTACAACTAGACTAGCTGCATGATGTAGAACTAGACTAGCTGCATACAGTAAAACTAGAACAGCTGCATGCAGTAGAACTAGATTAACTAGACTAGCTGCATGCAGTAGAACTAGAATAGCTGTATGCAGTACAACTAGACTAGCTGCATGATGTAGAACTAGAATAGCTGCATGCAGTAGAACTAGACTAGCTGCATGCAGTAAAACTAAACTAGCTGCGTGCAGTAGAACTAGAATAGCTGCATGCAGTACAACTAGAATAGCTGCATGCAGTACAACTAGAATAGCTGCATGCAGTACAACTAGACTAACTAGTATGTATGTGCGTGTGACTGATTTATGTGCATGTATGTCAATGAGCAGGACCTCGCTTGTCGGGTTCACACAGCACCTTGCATCCCACTTGTGATGGCCCTGAAAATTACTGCTTCAAAATTCATAAATGCTACCATAAGAGAGTATTTTGACTCTTGGAACTACATCAGCAGTTGATCTAACCCTGTGTGAAACACAGACTTTATTTGGGAAGATTTTGTTTTTTCAATTGGGAAAATATGACGTAAGAACCAGCCGCCATTTTGCATCTATTTGTCCAGCAACGTGAAGGCATAGCCGGGCCGCCCTATGGCAACAGCAGCTGTAAGACTGTGATGCTGGTTTAAGGTCTAAAAAGGCCAGATGTGTTGACTGTTAAAAGACTAACAGGGCACAGTCCTGCTATCCTCTATTTCAGTTTAAAAATAGAAATATCTGCTTTGGGGCTTAGATTAGAGTTGGTGAATTATCTAGTTTTCACTTCCTTTCACTTAGTGTATCCCAGAAAGTCATACATCTTATGTATGTATGAACCACAGCAAAGCCACCAGCACCAATGTTCATATTGGAATAGTTTTAGAGAATATTGCCTGTTCACAACATTTCAGATCACTGAAAGAAATGAATGACTGAGTGAATAAAACTTGGTTTTCATTTGCCTCAAATAGACTTTAAAGGGCGACACCATCTGAGTTCTTCTCCGGGTTGTTCAAATGGAAATGCCCGCTCAGCCGTAAGCAAAAAGCAGTGATGTGGGTTAGCACTAATGCCCCCCCCACACACACACACACAAGACACAGAAAGTGCAGAAACCTACCCTATGTCAGGCACATGGGAAAAAAGGTTTTTAGAATGGCTTGGAAAAACAGCATTTGATGCTAAAACAAAAGTACTTTGACCAAAGTTTGAATTTTGAGATGTGAATACATAGGGAACAATACTGGGAAGCCACAGAATGACATAAAACATCACAAACACAAAAAATAACGAACTCGCCCTTTAATTGCTGTGTAGAATTATAGCATGATGGGTTCACCAAAATTCACCCATAATTGAGATAAGCTTTTAAGCATTAACACTTGCGCCATAAAAATGCAAAAACCTGCATCGTGATATTTTGCTCTTAAATTGTTTCCCATTGATGTTAATTCTCTGATAGTTTCTATTAAAGCACAAATCTCGTACACTACCTGCCAAGGATGCAGCAACCATGACCTGCTGAGAGGCAACAGCCTGACTGGTAGTGCCAAGACCAAAATAATAACGTCTTTACACCGTACTGACTACTTCAGAGTATTCATATTTTAATGGGGATAAACTGCATGTACCTTAGATAGTGATAAGAGCTTCCACTCATTATCTTCAGATGGAGGCGGGGGTCTGTCTAGATGGCCGGTCTCGATGACACTTGGGGGAAAAGAAAAATCAAAAAGGGATTTTAAAAAGGACTTTTAGCTGAAGTGGCTTTCTCTTTCCCATTTTACATTCTGATGACTTGGACTGGGAGAGGAAATTTCTAGCGGGCCAGTGCTCAAACAGGTAGAGACCGAGTGAGGGGATTAGCAAAGTGATTCAGTATGCTCAATTGCACGGGCGATGTTATCAACCCTCCTCCAACTTGCCCGGGGTAAGATAGTGGTTCTCAGTGAGAGAGACGGGAGGGCTATCATCCAACACTGATGTGGTCTGTTGCAGGTCTCCACCGCTCAAGGACCCAACGCCTATGGGAACCTGTCACTGGTGCAAATAGGAAATATATCAGGGTACATCGACACGCCGGATCCTCCCACCATCATTAGCTACCTGCCGGGCCTGCTGTACAAGTTCAGCTGCAGCTACCCGCTGGAGTACCTGGTCAACAACACGCAGCTGGCCTCGTAAGTCATTTAGATGAGCTCACACTCGTGAAAGGAGCTCGAAAATGCTGTTTGCTTAATGAGAGTTGAATTTTTACTGCAGTTCTTGATAAACTTAAATTATTTTAATCATCTTTGAAGAATATATCAAGTAATTCTCAAACTGTATACAAAACTATTTGATATCACAAATTATAAGTAATCAAGAAAAGTTATTCTAGCCATCTGGGTCCAGTTTTGGGTCATTAAGACCCATCCTTCCAAAGCTTTTATCGATGTGGTCTGCCGCCTCACCAGACACGGCAGCTTCTGTTACGGTGATAATCAGCAGTGGAATCAACAGCTCCAAACCCAATTCACTGAAAAGTCAATAAAATATGTGCACTTTAAACTACCGAGGACATTTGATGTTTGCATGGGTTAGAATACAAACTTGTGGACTGTGGTTTGCAAACAAAATCCATTTCCCCCCAAAACGTTTAGCATAACGATAATTTTCAGATAACTTAGGCTACTCCAGTAAAGGTGGTTTACTTTTCCACTGAAGGCCTCCAGATCTTCAAGGTGTCAAACAAACTGGATGAATCCGTCGTACGTCTTCTGTGAATCAAAGCTTTGTGAAATAATGCCATGGACCCAGTGCACGGTGTGCTGGCCACTGAATGTTGTTTCATAAACTGTTCCTCCTACATTTCTATTTTCTTTGCAACAAATATTGTGGGCAACAGTGAGTGGATTGAAACTCGTGAATATATGGAAGTTAAAATGTAACTGCTACCTGTACCTGTTTGTTCAGTCCGGGTATCTGTTTAGTTGAAGTCTAGTCCGGGTATCTCTTTAGTTAAAGTCCAGTCCGGGAATCTGTTTAGTTGCAGTCCAGTCCGGAAATCTGTTTAGTTGCAGTCCAGTCCGAGTATCTGTTTAGTGCAGTCCAGTCCAGTCCGGGTATCTGTTTAGTTGAAGTCTAGTCCGGGAATCTGTTTAGTCGCAGTCTAGTCCGGGAATCTGTTTAGTTGATGTCCAGTCCGGGTATCTGTTTAGTTGCAGTCCAGTCCGGGAATCTGTTTAGTTGAAGTCTAGTCCGGGAATCTGTTTAGTTGATGTCCAGTGCGGGTATCTGTTTAGTTGCAGTACAGCCCGGGCGATCTGTTTAGTTGCAGTCCAGTCCGGGTATCTGTTTAGTTGCAGTCCAGTCCGGGTATCTGTTTAGGTGCAGTCCAGTCCGGGAATCTGTTTAGTTGCAGTCCAGTCCAGTCCGGGTATCTGTTTAGTTGTAGTCCAGTCCGGAATCTGTTTAGTTGAAGTCTAGTCCAGGAATCTGTTTAGTTGAAGTCCAGTCCAGGTATCTGTTTAGTTGCAGTCCAGTCCGGGAATCTGTTTAGTTCAGTCCAGTCCGGGTATCTGTTTAGTTGCAGTACAGCCCGGGAATCTGTTTAGTTGCAGTCCATTCCGGGTATCTGTTTAGTTGCAGTCCAGTCCGTGTATTTGTTCAGTTGCAGTCCAGTCCGGATATCTTTTCAGTTGCAGTCCAATCCGGGAATCTGTTTAGTTGAAGTCCAGTCCGGGTATCTGTTTAGTTTCAGTCCAGTCCGGGTATCTCTTTAGTTGCAGTCCAGTCTGGGAATCTGTTTAGTTGTAGTCCAGTCCGGGAATCTGTTTAGTTCAGTCCAGTCCGGGTATCTGTTTAGTTGCAGTACAGCCCGGGCGATCTGTTTAGTCGCATTCCAGTCCGGAAATCGGTTTAGTTTCAGTCCAGTCCGGGTATCTGTTTAGTTGCAGTCCAGTCGGGGTATCTGTTTAGTTTCAGTCCAGTCCGGGTATCTGTTTAGTTGTAGTCCAGTCCGGGAATCTGTTTAGTTGTAGTCCAGTCCGGGTATCTGTTTAGTTTCAGTCCAGTACGGGTATCTGTTTAGTTGTAGTCCAGTCCGGGTATCTGTTTAGTTTCAGTCCAGTCCGGGTATCTGTTTAGTTTCAGTCCATTCCGGGTATCTGTTTAGTTGCAGTCTAGTCCGTGTATTTGTTTAGTTGCAGTCCAGTCCGGATATCTTTTTAGTTGCAGTCCAATCCGGGAATCTGTTTAGTTGAAGTCCAGTCCGGGTATCTGTTTAGTTTCAGTCCAGTCCGGGTATCTGTTTAGTTGCAGTCCAGTCCGGGTATCTGTTTAGTTGCAGTACAGCCCGGGAATCTGTTTAGTTGCAGTCCAGTCCGGGTTTCTGTTTAGTTTCAGTCCAGTCCGGGAATCTGTTTAGTTGTAGTCCAGTCCGGGAATCTGTTTAGTTGAAGTCTAGTCCAGGAATCTGTTTAGTTGAAGTCCAGTCCGGGTATCTGTTTAGTTGCAGTCCAGTCCGGGAATCTGTTTAGTTCAGTCCAGTCCGGGTATCTGTTCAGTTGCAGTCCAGTCCGGGAATCTGTTAAGTTGTAGTCCAGTCCGGGAATCTGTTTAGTTCAGTCCAGTCCGGGTATCTGTTTAGTTGCAGTACAGCCCGGGCGATCTGTTTAGTCGCAGTCCAGTCCGGGTATCTGTTTAGTTTCAGTCCAGTCTGGGTATCTGTTTAGTTGTAGTCCAGTCCGGGTATCTGTTTAGTTTCAGTCCAGTCCGGGTATCTGTTTAGTTGTAGTCCAGTCCGGGTATCTGTTTAGTTTCAGTACAGTCCGGGTATCTGTTTAGTTTCAGTCCAGCCTGGGTATCTGTTTAGTTGTAGTCCAGTCCGGGAATATGTTTAGTTGTAGTCCAGTCCGGGTATCTGTTTAGTTTCAGTCCAGTCCGGGTATCTGTTTAGTCGTAGTCCAGTCCGTGTATCTGTTTAGTCGCAGTCCAGTCCGGGTATCTGTTTAGTTGTAGTCCAGTCCGGGTATCTGTTTAGTTTCAGTCCAGTCCGGGAATCTGTTTGGTTGCAGTCCAATCCGTGTATCTGTTTAGTTGGAGTACGGCCCGGGCGATCTGTTTAGTCGCAGTCTAGTCCGGGTATCTGTTTAGTTGCAGTACAGCCCGGGCGATCTGTTTAGTCGCAGTCCAGTCCGGGAATCTGTTTTAGTTTCAGTCCAGTCCGGGTATCTGTTTAGTTGCAGTCCAGTCCGGGTATCTGTTTAGTTGCAGTCCAGTCCGGGTATCTGTTTAGTTTCAGTCCAGTCCGGGTATCTGTTTAGTTGCAGTCCAGTCCGGAAATCTGTTTAGTTGTAGTCCAGTCCGGGTATCTGTTTAGTTGCAGTCCAGTCCGGGTATCTGTTTAGTTTCAGTCCAGTCCGGGAATCTGTTTAGTTGTAGTCCAGTCCGGGAATCTGTTTAGTTGAAGTCTAGTCCAGGAATCTGTTTAGTTGAAGTCCAGTCCGGGTATCTGTTTAGTTGCAGTCCAGTCCGGGAATCTGTTTAGTTCAATCCAGTCCGGGTATCTGTTTAGTTGTAGTCCAGTCCGGGAATCTGTTTAGTTGTAGTCCAGTCCGGGTATCTGTTTAGTTTCAGTCCAGTCCGGGTATCTGTTTAGTTGTAGTCCAGTCCGGGTATCTGTTTAGTTGCAGTCCAGTCCGGGAATCTGTTTAGTTCAGTCCAGTCCGGGTATCTGTTTAGTTGTAGTCCAGTCCGGGTATCTGTTTAGTTTCAGTCCAGTCCGGGTATCTGTTTAGTTTCAGTCCAGCCCGGGTATCTGTTTAGTTGTAGTCCAGTCCGGGAATATGTTTAGTTGTAGTCCAGTCCGGGTATCTGTTTAGTTTCAGTCCAGTCCGGGTATCTGTTTAGTTGTAGTCCAGTCCGGGTATCTGTTTAGTTTTAATCCAGTCCGGGTATCTGTTTAGTTGTAGTCCAGTCCGGGTATCTGTTTAGTTTCAGTCCAGTCCGGGAATCTGTTTAGTTGCAGTCCAATCCGTGTATCTGTTTAGTTGCAGTACAGCCCGGGCGATCTGTTTAGTCACAGTCTAGTCCGGGTATCTGTTTAGTTGCTGTACAGCCCGGGCGATCTGTTTAGTCGCAGTCCAGTCCGGGAATCTGTTTAGTTTCAGTCCAGTCCGGGAATCGGTTTAGTTGCAGTCCAGTCCGGGTATCTGTTTAGTTGCAGTCCAGTCCGGGTATCTGTTTAGTTTCAGTCCAGTCCGGGTATCTGTTTAGTTGCAGTCCAGTCCGGGTATCTGTTTAGTTGCAGTCCAGTCCGGAAATCTGTTTAGTTGTAGTCCAGTCCGGGTATCTGTTTAGTTTCAGTCCAGTCCGGGTATCTGTTTAGTTTCAGTCCAGTCCGGGAATCTGTTTAGTTGTAGTCCAGTCCGGGAATCTGTTTAGTTGAAGTCTAGTCCAGGAATCTGTTTAGTTCAGTCCAGTCCGGGTATCTGTTTAGTTGCAGTCCAGTCCGGGCGATCTGTTTAGTCGCAGTCCAGTCCGGGAATCTGTTTAGTTCAGTCCAGTCCGGGTATCTGTTTAGTTGCAGTACAGCCCGGGCGATCTGTTTAGTCGCAGTCCAGTCCTGGTATCTGTTTAGTTGTAGTCCAGTCCGGGTATCTGTTTAGTTCAGTCCAGTCCGGGTATCTGTTTAGTTTCAGTCCAGTCCGGGTATCTGTTTAGTTTCAGTCCAGTCCGGGTATCTGTTTAGTTGTAGTCCAGTCCGGGTATCTGTTTAGTTGTAGTCCAGTCCGGGTATCTGTTTAGTTTCAGTCCAGCCCGGGTATCTGTTTAGTTGTAGTCCAGTCCGGGAATATGTTTAGTTGTAGTCCAGTCCGAGTATCTGTTTAGTTTCAGTCCAGTCCGGGTATCTGTTTAGTTTCAGTCCAGTCCGGGTATCTGTTTAGTTGTAGTCCAGTCCGGGTATCTGTTTAGTTTCAGTCCAGTCCGGGAATCTGTTTAGTTGCAGTCCAATCCGTGTATCTGTTTAGTTGCAGTACAGCCCGGGCGATCTGTTTAGTCGCAGTCTAGTCCGGGTATCTGTTTAGTTGCAGTACAGCCCAGGCGATCTGTTTAGTCGCAGTCCAGTCCGGGAATCTGTTTAGTTTCAGTCCAGTCCGGGTATCTGTTTAGTTGCAGTCCAGTCCGGGTATCTGTTTAGTTGCAGTCGAGTCCGCAAATCTGTTTAGTTGTAGTCCAGTCCGGGTATCTGTTTAGTTTCAGTCCAGTCCGGGTATCTGTTTAGTTTCAGTCCAGTCCGGGAATCTGTTTAGTTGTAGTCCAGTCCGGGAATCTGTTTAGTTGAAGTCTAGTCCTGGAATCTGTTTAGTTGAAGTCTAGTCCTGGAATCTGTTTAGTTGAAGTCCAGTCCGGGTATCTGTTTAGTTGCAGTCCAGTCCGGGAATCTGTTTAGTTCAGTCCAGTCCGGGTATCTGTTTAGTTGCAGTCCAGTCCGGGAATCTGTTTAGTTGTAGTCCAGTCCGGGTATCTGTTTAGTTTCAGTCCAGTCCGGGTATCTGTTTAGTTTCAGTCCAGTCCGGGTATCTGTTTAGTTTCAGTCCAGTCCGGGCGATCTGTTTAGTCGCAGTCCAGTCCGGGTATCTGTTTAGTTGTAGTCCAGTCCGGGTATCTGTTTAGTTGCAGTCCAGTCCGGGTGATCTGTTTAGTTGCAGTCCAGTCCGGGAATCTGTTTAGTTGCAGTCCAGTCCGGGTATCTGTTTAGTTGCAGTCCATTCCGGGTATCTGTTTAGTTGCAGTCCAGTCCGGGTATCTGTTTAGTTGTAGTCCAGTCCGGGTTTCTGTTTAGTTGTAGTCCATTCCGGGTATCTGTTTAGTTTCAGTCCAGTCCGGGTATCTGTTTAGTTGTAGTCCATTCCGGGTATCTGTTTAGTTGCAGTCCATTCCGGGTATCTGTTTAGTTGTAGTCCAGTCCGGGTATCTGTTTAGTTGTAGTCCATTCCGGGTATCTGTTTAGTTGCAGTCCATTCCGGGTATCTGTTTAGTTGTAGTCCATTCCGGGTATCTGTTTAGTTGCAGTCCATTCCGGGTATCTGTTTAGTTGCAGTCCAGTCCGGGTATCTGTTTAGTTGTAGTCCATTCCGGGTATCTGTTTAGTTGCAGTCCATTCCGGGTATCTGTTTAGTTGTAGTCCATTCCGGGTATCTGTTTAGTTGTAGTCCAGTCCGGGTATCTGTTTAGTTGCAGTCCAGTCCGGGTATCTGTTTAGTTGCAGTCCAGTCCGGGAATCTGTTTAGTTCAGTCCAGATTTTAAAGGGCCCGACATGCAAAGTTGTCCAAACGGTGCAACAGGCGCCAGAGTTGTCGGCCGCACTAAATCCGATTGTGAAATATTTTCCGTAACTTCAAATTGTGTCAACTGTGTCTACTGAAGGTCAGCCGCGGCCATCTCCGTGAAGGACAGCAACGGCACCTTTGTCAGCACCCTGAGTCTGCTGCTCTACAACGTAAGTTCACAAGTCCGAGGTCTGTGTCATGTGTTGTTGTGTTGGGAGCTGTGACAGGAAACACGTTCTTTACCGACAGACTCAGCACACACCGGCAGAGAGAGCGTGACGCTCCCCCGCTGTCACGCTCTCTCTGCCGGTGGTTATAAAGCCTTTGTTCACGCGACTGCACGCACTGCGGTCTAGAATAATCCATATACAAGCATGGGCAGATACCAAAGCCTCCAAACCCCTTTGTATGATACTCAGGCAGCAAATTACCTTTAATCCCGTAATGGGGGGAGATTACACTCAATTTACCTGGACTTCATTTCAGACCTGACGATCACACTCTGCTGGCTGGGCTCAAATCAAATTCACTAAATGGACTGCGATGAAAGCCAGACAATGGACAGGCCGCAGATCTTAAATTGCGAGGAGAGCTAGAGGAGAGTGCAGGAGGTTCTGCATGACTGAGCCTGTTTTGTTGATGTGCATGCACAGGACTCGTCGTACGTTCAGCAGCTGTCCATCCCCATGGCCGGACTCACACTGAAGACAAGAGTGTTTGCAGCCGTAAAAGCCACCAACCTGGACAGGAGGTATTTGATTTACTGTCAAACCTCAATGAGGGGGCGTCCGGGTGGCGTGGGGGTCTATTTCGTTGCCTCCCAACACGGGGCTCGCCGGCTCGAATCCCCATCTTACCTCCGGCTTGGTCAGGCGTCCTACAGACATAATTGGCCGTGTCTGCGGGTGGGAAGCCGGACATGGGTATGTGTCCTGGTCGCTGCACTAGCGCCTCCTCTGGTCGGTCGGGGCGCCTGTTTGGGGGAACTGGGGGGGGAATAGCGTGATCCTCCCATGCGCTACGTCCCCCTGGCGAAACTCCTCACTAGACAGGTGAAAAGTGGCTGGCGACTCCACGTGTATCAGAGGAGGCACGTGGTAGTCTGCAGCCCCCCACCCCCCCGGATCGGCACAGGGAGTGGAGCAGCGACTGGGACGGTCGGAAGAGTGGGGTAATTGGCTGGATACAATTGGGGGGGGTAATCTGCCTAATTCTTTAATGGTGCAGCCCTCAGTAGTACTGTCATGCTGAAGTCTCCGTCAGAGGGGCGGGGCTGACCTCTGGCCCCCGATGGCATTTCTCTTGCCATTTTATTTACATCAGCTGAACGGCAGAACTGACCCCAGATGTGCGCCCGCTAACGCCACCCGGGACCTTGTGTGAGGCTGTATGGTTTGTCCATGTAAAGCCTGGAGTCAGACACATCAAGCACAATGCAAAACTCCACACACAAACGCTAAAAAAGTGGGTCAGTAAAACGATACTTACTAGATGACTGCGCCATGTAAGAACACAAAAAAATGGTGGACATTTAGGTGGAGCCGCATTCTATGTTCCAAACATTCAAAACAAAAACACCCTTTCCAGGATAACTGGCAGGGTAGTGTTTCCTTGTGTGTCCAGCCACACTCAGAATGCCAGCAGCACATGACTGTGAGCTTGGACGACGACAAGCTCCACCAGTTCACATCCCACCCAGGACAGAATGGCTGTGTAGCGCTTCAAGCAGGGGTGTCAAACTCCAGGCCTCGAGGGCCGCAGTGTCTGCAGGTATTTGTTGCAACCGTGCACTAGACCACCTGATTGAACTAATTAGCTCACCTCCTGGATCAAGGAGGGAAAGGAACTAGTTTAATCAAATGGTGTAGTGCACGGTTGCAACAAATACCTGCAGACACTGCGGCCCTCGAGGCCTGGAGTTTGACACCCCTGCCTTAGCGGGTCAGTTTTGTTCACCTGAGAGCAACGCTTGTGTAATCTGACTAGCCGGCCCTGACGCACAGTCCTCAGGAAAACAATGTGAACTGTTTTGTTCTTGGTACACAGCTGGACTCGTCTTGGTGCTGATTTTATTTTTGCCAAAGACTTGACCTGCATGTGTAATCTCAAAGATTTACGAGCGACTTAAACGGGGCATTGTTTCCTCTGCTGTGGCGAAGAGCACACAAGTGTGCTCACATTTCTCACAGATGGATCACTTGTTCAGGGCCTTGTTCAGGGCCGGTTTTGGATGACTCTTGCGTTCTTGGTGGCGTCTTTGTCTCGACTGTGTCGCGGGGTGTGTGCAGGGCGGTGGGGGGTATACAGACCATCTCTTTCCTGATCTTGATTATATTGGATGACAGCTCTTTAAGGTCTTTGAACTCAGTTTATGTAACACTTGCTATAAACAGATGGAACGTTCTCATGGACTACTGTTACACCACGCCCTCTGGAAACCCAAACGACGACCTCCGCTACGACCTCTTCTTTAGGTAACCGGGGAAAACTCCAACTACACTCTCCTCTCTCTGCTTTTAATGCTGTCTGCTCTGCTACTAATGACGAGTATCTGACCCGCAGCTGTGAAAAAGACCCGCAGACCACCGTGTTTGAGAACGGCAAGAGCCAGATGGGGCGCTTCGCCTTCGAAGTGTTCCGCTTCGTGAAGCACAAGAACCAGAAAATGTCCACCGTCTTCCTGCACTGTGTCACCAAGCTGTGTCGCGCCGACGACTGTCCCATGCTGATGCCGGTGAGGCCAACACAGTTTTAACCTTTCAAACACACAAACACACGAACTTCCCAGACCTTGTAGTCATGCCGCCAGGTAAAACAAACACAGCCCTTTACTTTTTATTGATCATAATGAACAAAAAAAGCCTCACAGCAGGGCGGCACGGTGGCGCAGTGGTTAGCACGGTCACCTCACAGCAAGAAGGTCCTGGGTTCGAGCCCCGGGGTAGTCCAACCTTCCAGGGATGGTCCAGGTTGTTCTCTGTGCCAAGTTTGCATGTTCTCCCCGTGTCTGCGTGGGTTTCCTCCCACAGTCCAAACACATCTAGGTCAGCTGAATCAAAGACATGTAGGTCAGCTGAATCAAACACATGTAGGTCAGCTGAATCAAACACATGTAGGTCAGCTGAATCAAAGACATGTAGGTCTGCTGAATCAAACACATCTAGGTCAGCTGAATCAAAGACATGTAGGTCAGCTGAATCAAACACATGTAGGTCAGCTGAATCAAACACATGCAGGTCAGATGAATCAAACACATGTAGGTCAGCTGAATCAAACACATGTAGGTCAGCTGAATCAAAGACATGTAGGTCAGATGAATCAAACACATGTAGGTCAGCTGAATAAAAACACATGTAGGTCAGCTGAATCAAAGACATGTAGGTCAGATGAATCAAACATGTAGGTCAGCTGAATCAAAGACATGTAGGTCAGCTGACTCAAACATGTAGGTCAGCTGAATCAAAGACATGTAGGTCAGCCGACTCAAACATGTAGGTCAGATGAATCAAAGACATGTAGGTCAACTGAATCAAACATGTAGGTCAGCTGAATCAAAGACATGTAGGTCAGATGAATCAAACACATGTAGGTCAGCTGAATCAAACACATGTAGGTCAGCTGAATCAAAGACATGTAGGTCAGATGAATCAAACACATGTAGGTCAGCTGAATCAAACACATGTAGGTCAGCTGAATCAAAGACATGTAGGTCAGATGAATCAAACATGTAGGTCAGCTCAATCAAACACATGTAGGTCAGCTGAATCAAAGACATGTAGGTCAGATGAATCAAACATGTAGGTCAGCTGAATCAAAGACATGTAGGTCAGATGGATCAAACACATGTAGGTCAGCTGAATCAAAGACATGTAGGTCAGCTGAATCAAACACATGTAGGTCAGCTGAATCAAACACATGTAGGTCAGCTGAATCAAAGACATGTAGGTCAGCTGAATCAAAGACATGTACGTCAGATGAATCAAACATGTAGGTCAGCTGAATCAAAGACATGTAGGTCAGATGAATCAAACATGTAGGTCAGATGAATCAAAGACATGTAGGTCAGCTAAATCAAAGCCATGTAGGTCAGCAGAATCAAACACATGAAGGTCAGCTGAATCAAACACACGTACAGTGCATGTGGAAAGTATTCACACCCCTTCACTTTCCCCACATTTTGTTATGTTACAGCCTTATTCCAAAATGGATTAAATTCTTTTTTTTCCCTTCTCATCAATCTACACACAATACCCCATAATGACAAAGCGAAAAAGGTTTTGTAGAAATTTTTGCAAATTTATTAAAAATAAAAAACTGAAATATTGCATGTACATAAGTATCAACACCCTTTACTCAGTACTTGGTTGAGGCACCCTTGGCAGCGATTACAGCCTCAAGTCTTCTTGGGTATGAAGCTACAAGCTTGGCACACCTATATTTGGGGTATTTCTCCCATTCTTCTCTGCAGATCCTCTCGAGCTCTGTACGGTTAGATGGGGAGTGTCGCTGCACAGCTATTTTCAGGTCTTTCCGGAGATGTTCAATGGGGTTCAAGTCTGGGCTCTGGCTGGGCCACTCAAGGACATTCACAGACTTGTCCCGAAGCCACTCCTTCAATTGTCTTGGCTGTGTGCTTAGGGTCGTTGTCGTGTTGAAAGGTAAGCCTTCGCCCCAGTCTGAGGTCCTGAGTGCTCTGGAGCAGGTCTTCATCAAGGATCTCTCTGTACTTTGCTCCATTCATCTTTCCCTCGATCCTGACTAGTCTCTCAGTTCCTGCAGCTGAAAAACATCCCCACAGCATGATGCTGCCACCACCATGCTTCACTGTAGGGATGGTGTTAGCAAGGTGATGAGAGGTGCCTGGTTTCCTCCAGATGTGACGTTTGGCATTCAGGCCAAAGAGTTCAATCTTGGTTTCATCAGACCAGAAAATCTTGTTTCTCATGGTCTGAGAGTCCTTTAGGTGCTTTCTGGCAAACTCCAAGTGGGCTGTCATGTGCCTTTTACTGAGCAGAGGCTTCCATCTGGCCACTCTACCATAAAGGCCTGGTTGGTGGAGGGCTGCAGAGATGGTTGTCCTTCTGGAAGGTTCTCCCATCTCCACAGAGGAACGCTGGAGCTCTGTCAGAGTGACCATGGGGATCTTGGTCACCTCCCTGACCAAGGCCCTTCTCCCCCGATTGTTCAGTTTGGCTTGGCGGCCAGCTCTAGGAAGACTCCTGGTGGATCCAAACTTCTTCCATTTACGAATGATGGAGACCACTGTGCTCTTCGGGACCTTCAAAGCTGTAGAAATTTTTTTGTACCCTTTTTTTATACCCTTCCCCAATTTTTTGTACCCTTCCCCTGTGCCTCGATACAATCCTGTGTCGGAGGTCCACAAACAATTCCTTTGACTTCATGGCTTGGTTTCTGCTCTGACATGCACTGTCAACAGTGGGACCTTATATAGACAGGTGTGTGCCTTTCCAAATCATGTCCCATCCATTGAATTTACTACGGGTGGACTCCAATCAAGATGTAGAAACATCTCAAGGATGATCAGTGGAAACAGGATGAACTTGAACTCAATTTTGAGTGTCATAGCAAAGGGTGTGAATACTTATGTACATGCAATATTTCAGTTTTTTACTTTTCATAAATTTGCAAAAATTTCTATAAAACCTTTTTCACGTTGTCATTATGGGGTATTGTGTGTAGATTGGTGAGAAACAAAAGGGATTTAATCCATTTTGGAATAAGGCTGTAACATAACAACGTGTGGGGAAAGTGAAGGGGTGTGAATACTTTCCGGATGCACCGTAGGTCAGCTGAATCAAAGTCATATAGGTCAGCTGAATCAAACACATGTAGGTCAGCTGAATCAAACACAAGTAGGTCTGCTGAATCAAAGACATGTAGGTCTGCTGAATCAAAGTCATATAGGTCAGCTGAATCAAACACAAGTAGGTCTGCTGAATCAAAGACATGTAGGTCTGCTGAATCAAACACATGTAGGTCTGCTGAATCAAAGACATGTAGGTCAGATGAATCAAACATGTAGGTCAGCTGAATCAAACACATGTAGGTCAGCTAAATCAAAGTCATGTAGGTCAGCAGAATCAAACAAATGTAGGTCAGCTGAATCAAACACATGTAGGTCAGCTGAATCAAAGACATGTAGGTCAGATGAATCAAAGACATGTAGGTCAGATGAATCAAACACATGTAGGTCAGCTGAATCAAAGACATGTAGGTCAGATGAATCAAAGACATGTAGGTCAGCTGAATCAAACACATGTAGGTGTAGGTTACCTGAATCAAATTCTCCCTAGGTGTGAATGTGTCGGCGCTGTGATGCCCCGGCGGTCTGTCCAGGGTGTCTCCCCACCTGCCCCCCCAATGACTGCTTGGATAGGCTCCGGCAACCCGCGACCCCAGCTGGGATAAGCGGCTTGGATAATGGATGGATGGTAGATTGATGGATGGATGGATAATGAAAAAACAAAAACATCAGCTGTAGAACTGCGGGCTACTCGTTGGGCCTCATTCACCAATCAATGTGTTCGTACACACCCATGGGATTTGTTAGCCCTGACTTTGTCTCACAGATCATTCTAGAACCCGGGTAACCCTGACTTTAGACACCAGTTTATCAACACTGATGTCTTTGCGAGCCTGGGTGATTGCTCGTGGCAAGAGGTAGACAGTAAGATTTTTTTCAATCTTTATTAAGAAAACAATCAAATATACACACAGTGCAGGCATGTGCGCAACACAATGGTATACAAAGAGGTAAACATCAGATGTCAGGGGGAAGGAATTACAAATAAGCATCAGCCTGAACGACTGTCAGACAGTCTCGAGGGCTAACAAACTTCCACGGGTGTGTTAGAACAAATCTGCAGCAGGAAGAGCTGATGAAGAGGCCCGGCGTGTTCCGAGGCAGAGCACTACGCAGACGGCCCGACCCGACTACTCACTACCTGACAAAGCACAGCCATTACTTTCTGGTTCTTGTTAACACAATTCAGTGCTTTATGGGAAAACTGGGGGAAAGTCCAGTGTGCTAACGTGTTCTTCCTTGCTCATTTTATCCTCGGAGCGGTGTTACGCACTCGCTCTCCCAGACTTTAGAATTGGTAAGGGGAAGCTCCCCTCCAGTTAACAAGTCCTGATCCTACATTACAGACACAAAGGCTGTGGCTCGATGTGGGGGCTGGTAATGATTAAGTGGGTCAAATGGCCAACCTTCTTCTCAACCTAACTGCTTCACTGCTTTTCTGGACAAGGACAAGAAACCAAACAGAGCTCAGCTGATGTGTAACGGAGATCAGATGAGGGCTGGTTGAAAGCTGTAACGCCAAAGCCATCAGGGTGACACAGTCTCATGCGTGTTTCGGTCACTATGCTTTCCAAAAAAAAGAATGCTGTATCGGCTCGTCACGTCTTGGACCCCAGGAAGCAATATTTTACCAACATTAGATCATTTTAAAGAGAGGCGGGCTCGTCCTCCGGAGATCTCTTTGCTGCTCAGGAACACCTGTCCTTGTCCACCACACACAGTGATCGGCCAGGATGGGTCCGCTCCAGCCGTGCATGGGGGCACCACAGATTAGCTACCCACCATTCCCCCATCTCCCCCGGGCCCCCACATGCTGTACCACCCCCCCCCCCCCATCTGTTACTGAGCTCAAACGAAAGACTCTGCTTCCAGTGGAAACACGTCAGTCTGTTTCAGCCTGACACCACACGCATGTCTACACTTAAGTTTGTACTTAACTTTAATTTGTTCCTAACCTTAGTTTGTACTTAACTTTAGTTTGTTCCTAACCTTAGTTTGTACTTAACCTTAGTTTGTACTTAACTTTAGTTTGTACTTAACCTTAGTTTGTACTTAACTTTAGTTTGTACTTAACTGGGGCTCACCAGGTTTCAGCCTGACACCAGACGCACATCTACACTTTGTACTTAACTTTAGTTTGTGCTTAACTTTAGTTTGTACTTAACCTTAGTTTGTTCTTAACTTTCGTTTGTACTTAACCTTAGTTTGTACTTAACCTTAGTTTGTACTTAACTGGGGATCATCATGTTTAAGCCTGACACCAGATGCATGTCTACACTTTACTTTGTACTTAACTTTAGTTTGTACTTAACTTTAGTTTGTAATTAACCTTAGTTTGAACTTAACTTTAGTTTGTACTTAACCTTAGTTTGTATTTAACTTTCGATTGTACTTAACCTTAGTTTGTACTTAACTTTAGTTTGTACTTAACTTTCGTTTGTACTTAACTGGAATCACCGTGTTTAAGCCTGACACCAGATGCTTGTTTACACTTTACTTTGTACTTAACTTTAGTTTGTACTTAACTTTAGTTTGTACGTAACCTTAGTTTGTACTCAACTTTAGTTTGTACTTAACTTTAGTTTGTATTTAACCTTAGTTTGTACTTAACTTTATTTTGTACTTAACCTTAGTTTGTACTTAACCTTAGTCTGTACTTAACGGGATCACCATGTTTCGGCCTGACACCAGGCGCATGTCTACACTTTACTTTGTAATTAACTTTAGTTTGTACTTAACCATAGTTTGTACTTAACTTTAGTTTGTACTTAACCTTAGTTTGTACTTAACTTTAGTTTGTACTTAATTGGGGACCACCATGTTTCAGCCTGACACCAGACGCATGTCTGCACTTTGTACTTAACCTTAGTTTGTACTTAACTTTAGTTTGTACTCAACTTTAGTTTTTACTTAACTTTAGTTTGTACTTAACCTTAGTTTGTACTTAACTTTAGTTTGTACTTAACTGGGGATCACCATGTTTCAGCCTGACACCAGACGCATGTCTGCACTTTGTACTTAACCTTAGCTTGTACTTAACTTTAGTTTGTACTCAACTTTAGTTTGCACTTAACTTTACTTTGTACTTAACCTTAGTTTGTACTTAACTTTAGTTTGTACTTAACCTTAGATGTAATTAACCTCAGTCTGTACTTAACTGGGGATCGCCATGTTTCGGCCTGACACCAGGCGCATGTCTACACTTTACTTTGTACTTAACTTTAGTTTGTACTTAACCGTAGTTTGTACTTAACCTTAGTTTGTACTTAACCTTAGTTTGTACTTAACTTTAATTTGTACTTAACCTTAGTTTGTACTTAACTTTAGTTTGTACTTAACTGGGGATCGCCATGTTTCAGCCTGACACCAGATGCATGTCTGCACTTTGTACTTAACCTTAGTTTGTACTTAACTAGTTTGTACTCAACTTTAGTTTGTACTTAACTTTAGTTTGTACTTAACCTTAGTTTGTACTTAACTTTAGTTTGTACTCAACCTTAGTTTGTACTTAACTGTAGTTTGTACTTAACCTTAGTCTGTACTTAACTGGGGATCACCATTTTTCGGGCTGACACCAGGCGCATGTCTACACTTTACTTTGTACTTAACTTTAGTTTGTACTTAACCTTAGTTTGTAATTAACTTTAGTTTGTACTAAACCTTAGTTTTTACTTAACTGGGGCTCACCAGGTTTCAGCCTGACACCAAACGCATGTCTACACTTTACTTTGTACTTAACTTTAGCTTGTACTTAACCTTAGTTTGTACTTAACTTTACTTTGTACTTGACCTTAGTTTGCACTTAAGCTTAGTTTGTACTTAACTGGGGATCGCCATGTTTCAGCCTGACACCAGACGCATGTCTACGTCACGTCCTGTCTTGCAGATCTGTGGCAGCAGGAAAAGAAGAGACGTGTCAGACGTGAGAGAGTCGGCCGCTGCATCCGGGAACGCAGTAATCACCGCCGGCCCCATCATCACACGCAGCGGTAACGTTCCATAGCCTTCCCTGTCTTTCTGCCCTCTCCTCCGAGTCGCTCTCCTGCCCCGAGCCAGTCTATCCCGTGCAATTCCTCCATGTCATGACAGAAAGCAAAGGGCACTGCTCCTGTCGAGCTAGCGTTCTGGTCCCGCCACACTCGACACAATGTGTCATGTGATGCGGCTCTGGACGGGAGATGTGATGCGGCTCTGCACAGCGCCTCCTGCAGGCTCTGCACAGCGCCTCCTGCAGGCTCTGCACAGCGCCTCCTGCAGGCTCTGCACAGCGCCTCCTGCAGGCTCTGCACTCTGCTGTCTGCTAACTACAGCACCAATACAGTTCCACTTCAGTCTGTTGATAAATAACCACCTGTGGGTGGTTATTTATCAACAGACTGTGAAGAACATGGTACAGAACGTTTTTAATTGATTGGTTAATTGATTTGCCTTATTGATTAACTGATTAGCCTTTTATTACTTATCACTTGTTTTTCTCAAACTGACATTGTAATGTGATTTTAGGATCTCGCCGAGCTGACCCAGATAAATGAAAAGGCTGGTATTGTACACAGCAGACTGACACGCTGCTGCTGCTGCTGCTGCTGTAGACGCAGCACAGCGCCTGCAGTTAGCGTGCCACTGCACTGCACTGCACTGCACTGCACTGCACATCGCATGCACACAATGACATGTTGATCGTGCCCTAAAATGACCTCACTGTGTTTTTCCAGATGAGACGCCAACCAATAACTCCCAACTGGGTAAGCCCTTGCATTCAGTCCAGGTTAAATATAAAAATGTTGTCTCAGTTTACCTTTGCACATGTCTATCTCGCCGATTGATGCCTTGGTGTTAATGTGTCTTTTTAAGCTGTCATTTTGTTTTTCTAACATTCATATCTGAGCAGCACATGAAACATGAGAGTAGTGTCTCACAGACAAACCGTATCAGCAGGGGTGGATTATGTGGTACCTTTGGTTTTACGGTGTTGTCTCCATTGCAGCCCAGCTGAACGCGCCGGTGTTCCGGATGAACACGGTCACCAGCGCCCTCATCTCAGGTGTCATCATCCTCGGCGTCGTGAGCGTCTGCTTCTTCATCTTCTCTCTCACCCTCCTGAAGGGCAAAAGCAGCCTGCCCAACAGCCTGTCTGGGGCCCGCAACCCAGCCTTCAACTGACTGCCCAACAGCCTGTCTGGGGCCCGCAACCCAGCCATCAACTGACCACCCATCAGCCTGTCTGGGGCCCGCAACCCAGCCTTCAACTGACCACCCAACAGCCTGTCTGGGACCCACAACCCAGCCATCAACTGACCACCCAACAGCCTGCCTGGGGCCCGCAACCCGGCCATCAACTGACCACCCAACAGCCTGTCTGGGGCCCGCAACCCAGCCATCAACTGACCACCCAACAGCCTGTCTGGGGCCCGCAACCCAGCCATCAACTGACCACCCATCAGCCTGTCTGGGGCCCGCAACCCAGCCATCAACTGACCACCCATCAGCCTGTCTGGGGCCCGCAACCCAGCCATCAACTGACCGCCCAACAGCCTGTCTGGGACCCGCAACCCAGCCATCAACTGACCGCCCAACAGCTTGCCTGGGGCCCGCAACCCAGCCATCAACTGACCGCCCAACAGCCTGTCTGGGGCCCGCAACCCAGCCATCAACTGACCACCCATCAGCCTGTCTGGGACCCGCAACCCAACAATCAACTGACCACCCAACAGCCTGTCTGGGGCCCGCAACCCAACCATCAACTGACCACCCAACAGCCTGTCTGGGGCCCGCAACCCAGCCATCAACTGACCACCCAACAGCCTGCCTGGGGCCCGCAACCCAGCCTTCAACTGACCACCCAACAGCCTGTCTGGGGCCCGCAACCCAGCCATCAACTGACCGCCCAACAGCCTGTCTGGGACCCGCAACCCAGCCATCAACTGACCGCCCAACAGCTTGCCTGGGGCCCGCAACCCAGCCATCAACTGACCGCCCAACAGCCTGTCTGGGGCCCGCAACCCAGCCATCAACTGACCACCCATCAGCCTGTCTGGGACCCGCAACCCAACAATCAACTGACCACCCAACAGCCTGTCTGGGGCCCGCAACCCAGCCATCAACTGACCACCCAACAGCCTGTCTGGGGCCCGCAACCCAGCCTTCAACTGACCACCCAACAGCCTGTCTGGGGCCCGCAACCCAGCCATCAACTGACCGCCCAACAGCCTGTCTGGGACCCGCAACCCAGCCATCAACTGACCGCCCAACAGCCTGTCTGGGACCCGCAACCCAGCCATCAACTGACCGCCCAACAGCCTGTCTGGGGCCCGCAACCCAGCCATCAACTGACCGCCCAACAGCCTGCCTGGGGCCCGCAACCCAGCCATCAACTGACCGCCCAACAGCCTGCCTGGGGCCCGCAACCCAGCCATCAACTGACCACCCAACAGCCTGTCTGGGACCCGCAACCCAGCCATCAACTGACCACCCAACAGCCTTGTCCACACGTACGCGGGTATTCTTGAAAACGTAGCTTTTTCTCTGGGTTTTGGCCTTTCGTCCACACACAAACTGCATTCTAGGTCACTGAAAACGGACCTTTTGGAAAACTCCTCCCAGGGTGAAGATTTTAAGAAACTCCGTGTTCAGTGTTGACGTGGAAATCGGAGCTTTGGGCTTGTTTTCAGTCGTCGTCGTCTTCTTCTTCTGTCTTTATTTCAAACTGTTAACATCATGGCTGTGTTATAGTAGCGCTGGATGTAAAAATAGCGCCCGTTCATTCCTATTCCCGCCTGGCGCATACGCCGAAGAAGTTTCTGGCTTCCGGGTTACTTCCGGGTACAGGCGGCCCACTGAATATGCGCAGTTGTGTCACTCCCATCATGAGAACGAGCGGAGCGCGTTCATGAATGCTATGCTAGCTAGCGGACTTCATGGGTGCATAATAAGACTTACTTGGGACTTGAAACCATGGATATATTTATACAAACGGCAAAAACAAGACAAAACAAGACAATTACGTTCGAAACAAAGTCTAACAAGTGACCAATAAATGCGACGCAAAGCCACAAACTCAAAATATCATGTGAAAGAGAGGGCTCAGCCCTGTGTCCTTTACGCCCCGGTACCTTTGGTTCCTGTTCATCCGAGCAGCGTTTGTCTAACTGTGTCTGTGCATGTGTGTCTGTTTGTCTAACTGTGTCTGTGCATGTGTGTCTGTTTGTCTAACTGTGTCTGCAAATGTGTGTCTGTTTGTTTAACTGTGTCTGTGCATGTGTGTCTGTTTGTTTAACTGTGTCTGTTTGTTTAGCCAGCGAAGATCCTCGTTCCCGAGACACGTGGCCGCGCGTAGAGCGCTCGTACACAGCCGTGACGTCATGCAGGGGGAAAAAGATTTTTCCGGGCTTTGGACTTTTTTAAAAAGACTAAAAGCCCATGGCTTAAAAATGTACAATATAAAGAGTAGTAGAGCTGCGGGTGTCCTGTCAACAGCTTTACAGGCATCTCTTCTACAGTGGTGGTCTATGGGGGAAATGCTTTTTGGGCCGCGGGGGTTTTCCGCTGCAATACCGCGAGTGACCACTGCACGGCTGGGCGGCGGCGCTGTATCCGGTCTACGGTAACACAGCCGTGCTTAACGCGCTTAATAACAAAAGCACACAACAGAATCAAATGAACGACGGATGGAGTACATCGATGAGCAGCAGAAACAAAGAAAAACATCTAGGATAGGAAGAAAAACGAGTGAGTATATGACCGGAAATTCACTTAAAAACAAAGACATCGCAAACATTCATTGCGTTGATAGCCTTTTTGTTTTGGGAGGAAGAAATCGTTGACACATGTTCAATTTCTTTCATGTAATACAAAGAAGTTGGGCTTTTTGTTTGTAATCTCTTCTTCTTTTCCTTCTTCTTCTTCTTCTTCTTCTTCTTGTTTACTAGTGGATCGCAAAATTTAAGGTGCATACCGCCACCTGCTGTACAAGAGTGTGTAACATCGTGTCATTTACCTTATTTCTAAAATTCTGCCCATTTTCCGGCTTCTGATTGGCCAACATGGCTTTATGGTTATATCGCCGCCTGGTGGTTTAGCATGCTCTTGCAGCGCATTCATCGTGTTAAGGAGCATGTGTTTTTGCGTTTTCATTTGAACGGAGAATTTTTTTAAAAAGCGTTTTTGTGGACGAGATTTAATTTTATGAATGGAGGAGGAAACCCCCGTTTTCAAAAATACCCGTGTACGTGTGGACGAGGCATGAGCCGAGCCCACTGTGAACAACACGCCACACTATGAAGCGTTCATGGAGGATGTTTCACGACACCGGAAAAGGCTAAACGCTGTTTTTAGAAGAAGAAGAAGAAGAAGAAGAAGAAGAAGAAGAAGAAGGAACGTTAGCAGCCGTGTACAATGCGCCTTAGCGTAGAACTAGATGAGCGATGCCTCATGTGCGCTGTATTGTGTTGTCGCTATTTTGGTGTCTTTGGTCCAAGCCTGTGTCAAACCTTTGTATTTCTGCATGTGAATGAGATTTAGCCCACATAGCCGGGACACACACACACACACACACACACACACACACACACACACACACACACACACACACACACACACACACGTTATAATTCAATACCTCAGCTAAACAGCTCCCAATTGCAGGGTGTAGGATCAATTACGTGAAATATATAGCTGGTTAAAGTGGGCTGGCCACACTCGCACTTCTTGTTTCGTGGCCAAGATGTTATCATATTTCCATCCAGGGACCAAGAGCTTTTGAGAATGAGAGACACTCCACGCCATTTTATGGTCAATAACGAGTTTGATTAAGCAAGCTAAAAGAAAAAAGAGAGAGAGCCTCAGGCATAGGTGTCAGCGTTTGATCTAACGTTATAACAATATCAATATGAAAATTAAATGCTTAATTTATTAATGTTACTACTCACTAAGAGGGTTCTGTAATGATTAATCAATAAATAGACGATTATCTGTTTTAGTTAACTACTGCATTTCAGACCATGTATTCAATGTGGCCATAAACACATTAGTCGAGCTGCAGTTGTATGTGTGCACCATGTAATGTGCAGATGTATGTGTGCACCATGTAATGTGCAGTTGTATGTGTGCACCATGTAATGTGCAGTTGTATGTGTGCACCATGTAATGTGCAGTTGTATGTGTGCACCATGTAATGTGCAGTTGTATGTGTGCACCATGTAATGTGCAGTTGTATGTGTGCACCATGTAATGTGCAGATGTTTGGGTGCACCACGTAATGTGCAGATGTATGTGTGCACCATGTAATGTGCAGTGGTATGTGTGCACCATGTAATGTGCAGATGTATGTGTGCACCATGTAATGTGCAGTGGTATGTGTGCACCATGTAATGTGCAGTGGTATGTGTGCACCATGTAATGTGCAGTTGTATGTGTGCACCATGTAATGTGCAGTTGTATGTGTGCACCATGTAATGTGCAGATGTTTGTGTGCACCATGTAATGTGCAGATGTATGTGTGCACCATGTAATGTGCAGTGGTATGTGTGCACCATGTAATGTGCAGTGGTATGTGTACACCATGTAATGTGCAGTGGTATGTGTGCACCATGTAATGTGCAGTGGTATGTGTGCACCATGTAATGGCTTGTTACTCTCCCGCACGACGCGTTGCCGCAACTCCTTATTGACGCATGAATAACTGCTTAATGATGTACAACGCATATGCATGTGGCGAACGCTGCACGTGTCCTTGTGATTAAACCTTGCCAGTGCCGTGTTTCTATGGCAACACTTGACTCGTTGAGTTTCCTTCCTTTGGTCCGGTGAGGGACTGGATCCCCGGGACCCGAATGAGCGGCGTGCGGTGCAGAACAGAACACGGGGTTTCGTGTAGCGCACGAAGGGAACAGCTCTTTTGGTTTTTACGGAGAATGTGCCACCTTCCACGTGACCGTAACTCATTGCACGTCCCAGTCGTGGGGAGATGGGCCAGTACCCCCATCTGAAGAGCCATGAACCGGCTGGGAAGGGGGCCATGAAACCCCTCCTGGCGCCTGATACCGCCTGGCGGTCCGGAGGAGCCATATCACCCCAGGACACGTGCGTAGGACCATTCTGTTGATTTTAACAGTTGGTCTAAAGGGCGCTCGTGTGCTGCAGTGGACTTAGGCTGCGTCCCAGTCAACGTCCGGGTCGGGATTTCCTAGCTGTATTTCCCGCGTTGCCGCTGCACTGCGCTAAACAACCACATGGCGGACCGCCATAAACGACCGTTCCTACTGACACGTGTGTAACAACAGGGGAGAGCGTAGCTAGGCAGCATCGGATGGTGGTCTGTAGGATGACTCTGGAGACCAAGAAGAGGAAGCGAGTGAAGACACAGCTGAAGATTAAATGGTGGAAGTTGAAGAAGGAAGACTGTTGTGTTGAGTTCAGGCAGGAGGTAAGACAGGCACTGGGTGGTAGTGAAGAGTTGCCAGATGGCTGGACAACCACTGCAGAAATAGTGAGGGAGACAGCTAGGAAGGTACTTGGTGTGTCATCAGGACAGAGGAAGGAAGACAAGGAGACTTGGTGGTGGAGTGAGGAAGTACAGCAAATTATACAGAGGAAGAGGTTGGCAAAGAAGAAGTGGGATAGTAAGAGAGATGAAGAAAGTAGACAGGAGTACAAGGAGATGCAGCGTAAAGCGAAGAGAGAGGTGGCAAAGGCAAAGGAAAAGGCGTATGGTGAGTTGTATGACAGGTTAGACACTAAGGAAGGAGAAAAGGACTTGTACCGATTGGCTAGACAGAGGGACTGAGCTGCAAAGGATGTGCAGCAAGTTAGGGTGATCAAGGATAGAGATGGAAATGTGCTGACAAGCGAGGAGAGTGTGTTGAGAAGGAGGAAGGAGTACTTTGAGGGGCTGATGAATGAAGAAAATGAGAGAGAGAGAAGGTTGGATGATGTAGGGATAGTGAATCAGGAAGTGCAGTGGATTAACAAGGAGGAAGTGAGGGCAGCTATGAAGAGGATGAAGAGTGGAAAGGCAGTTGGTCCTGATGACATACCTGTGGAGGCATGGAGATGTTTAGGAGAGATGGCAGTGGAGTTTTTAACTAGATTGTTTAACACAATCCTGGAAAGTGAGAGGATGCCTGAGGAGTGGAGAAGAAGCATACTGGTACTGATTTTCAAGAACAAGGGTGATGTGCAGAACTGTAACAACTACAGAGGTATAAAGTTGATCAGCCACAGCATGAAGATTTGGGAAAGAGTAATAGAAGCTAGGTTAAGAGGAGGAGAGGTGATGATCAGCAGCAGCAGTATGGTTTCATGCCATGAAAGAGCACCACAGATGCGATGTTTGCTTTGAGAATGTTGATTGAGAAGTATAGAGAAGGCCAGAAGGAGTTACATTGTGTCTTTGTAGATTTAGAGAAAGCTTATGACAGAGTGCCGAGAGAGGAGGTGTGGTATTGTATGAGGAAGTCGGGAGTTGCAGAGAAGTATGTAGGAGTGGTGCAGGATACGTATGAGGGAAGTGGGACAGTGGTGAGGTGTGTGGTTGGAATGACAGATGGGTTCAAAGTGGAGGTAGGATTACATCAAGGATCGGCTCTGAGCCCTTTCTTGTTTGCAATGGTGATGGACAGGTTGACGGACGAGATCAGGCAGGAGTCTCCGTGGACTATGATGTTCTTGGATGACATTGTGATCTGTAGCGAGAGTAGGGTGCAGGTGGAGGAGAGCCTGGAGAGGTGGAGGTATGCACTGGAGAGAAGAGGAATGAAAGTCAGTAGGAACAAGACAGAATACCTATGTGTGAATGAGAGGGAGGACAGTGGAATGGTCAGGATGCAAGGAGTGGAGGTGACAAAGGCATTTGAGTTTAAATACTTGGGGTCAACTGTCCAAAGTAACGGGGAGTGCAGTAGAGAGGTGAAGAAGAGAGTGCAGGCAGGGTGGAGTGGGTGGAGAAGTGTGTCAGGAGTGATTTGCGACAGAAGGGTACCAGCAAGAGTTAAAGGGAAGGTTTACAAGACAGTAGTGAGACCAGCTATGTTATATGGTTTGGAGACAGTGGCACTGACGAAAAGACAGGAGGTGGAGCTGGAGGTGGCAGAGATGAAGATGATAAGATTTTCACTGGGAGTGATGAAGAAGGACAGGATTAGGAAGGAGTATATTAGAGGGACCGCTGAGGTTGGACGGTTTGGAGACAAAGCAAGAGAGACAAGATGGAGATGGTTTGGACATGTGTGGAGGAGAGATGCTGGGTATATTGGGAGAAGGATGCTGAATATGGAGCTGCCAGGGAAGAGGAGAAGAGGAAGGCCAAAGAGGAGGTTTATGGAGGTGGTGAGGGAGGACATGCAGGTGGCTGGTGTGACAGAGGAAGATGCAGAGGACAGGAAGAGATGGAAACGGATGATCCGCTGTGGCGCCCCCTAACGGGAGCAGCCGAAAGTAGTAGTAGTAGTAGCAGCAGCTGCTGCCACGTGTGTAACAACTGACCGTGATGAACGGGAGCTCGTGCAGTCCGCAGCGCAGGAGAAGAGCAGCCACGGCAGGAATCGCGACCTGCTCGTCCACTGTAACGTGAGGACCGCGGCGTGGCAGCCGCCAGCTGATCCGGCTCGGCAGGTGGTCTCTCAGGCCCTGGTTTCAGGAGCTGCTCAGCCTTTCTTTCTTTCTTTTTTTAAATATTGTAGCGAAATCGGGGGCCAACCGAAGGAACCGCCGCAGCCGGGACGCGAAGCCGGGTGGTGTGGCGGCCTGTCCAGGGTGTCTCCCCGCCTGCCGCCCGGTGACTTCTGGGACAGGCTCCAGCATCCCGCCACCCCGAGAGCAGGATAAACGGCTTGGCTAATGGATGGGTGGATGGATGGGTGGATGGATGGATGGATGGATGGATGGATGGGTGGATGGATGGGTGGATGGATGGATGGGTGGATGGATGGATGGGTGGGTGGATGGGTGGATGGATGGGTGGATGGATGGATGGGTGGGTGGATGGGTAACAAAATACAACTATAAATAAAAGATGTGCCCACTAAAAGGATGATTGCCCTTACAGTGGTTACACGTGTATTGAAGTCAGCAGTCAAGTAAAAGCAGAAAGGAAAGCACCGCGTGAAAGTTTGTTAGGCTGTTCAGTCACTGCACTTCTTCCATGAAAGTACACAAGAACATGCGCAGTAATAACTCAACACCCTAACAACGCCCCCTACAGGAAGTAGCAGTATGCAGCTATGCACACTGCTAACACCTGCGACAGAGGAGGAGGGGTCGTGTCTACCCACCAAAACCAACTCCATGAGCGCACACAGGCTGGACCGGCAAACCCTCAGGCGCCCGGGGGGGGGCGCCACGACGCGCCTCGGCGCTGCCAGCAGCTGCTCTCGCTGCGCCCTCTCACTCCCTGATCCTCATTTTACCTTTTCTTTTAACCTTTCCAATTGTTCTGCATACAGTTTACACCTGCCGCTCAACTTTTGGCGCGAATTCGAGCACGTCACTCCTCCGTCTCTTGTGTGTCCCTAATTGAAGTCCCTCTTGCTACAACAGGTAAACCGGAACTACATATTCATTCAGTAAGTGTAAAGCTTGGTGATATACAGACTGCAACACAACATATTTCACGCACGTTTTGAGAATGTGTCCATCCATCCATCCATCCATCCATCCATCCATTCAGCCATCCATCCATCCATCCATTCCTCCATCCATCCATCCATCCATTCAGCCATCCAGCCATCCATCCATCCATCCATCCATTCCTCCATCCATCCATCCATCCATCCATCCATCCATCCATCCATCCATCCATCCCTCCATCCATCCATTCCTCCATCCATCCAGCCATCCATCCATCCATCCATCCATTCCTCCATGCATCCATCCATCCATTCCTCCACCCATCCATCCATCCATTCCTCCATGCATCCATCCATCCATTCCTCCATCCATCCAGCCATCCATCCCTCCAAGCCGCTCATCCGGCTCTCAGGGCGGCGGGGGTCCTGGAGCCTGTCCCAGCAGTCACTGGGCGGCAAGCCGCCAGGCCATCACAGGGCCCTCACAACAATAATAATAATAATAATAATAATAATAACAACAATGTAAACTACTAATAAGACACGTTAGCCCCTAGCTAACGGGGCTGACCCTTTAGTCGAGCGGTTAGTGATGTCGCCTTGTGGTGCAGTACACCCCGTATCGAATCCCGCACCGGGCAAGAAAATAACCGGTTACACTAATAATAATAACAATAATAATAACAATATTAATAATAATGTTAATAATAATACGCCAGAAGGGGAGAAAGCCTTGAAGGTTTCAACTGAAGTGAAGAGACTTGCATCTGCATACAAACCCACCCCACCGCATCTAAAACCCGCCATCACACCGTCCAACATGGACCCTGGGAAGACCGGCGAAGGATGTGACGTCCCTTGGGAATCGCGGTTCAGCTTTCTGTCGGGGCTCGAGTCAATCAGTCCTCTGGTAACGCTACCTCCACCAAATGTGGTGTGACGTAGGCACCGGAAGTAGTAACGTGGTGGTTTGGTCCAGAGTCCAGGGTGACTGTTACGACGCCGTCTCCCACACAAACCGGTCACTCATCCATCCCGTTTGTTGGCACAGCAGATTTGAAGGACCTGCCCTGCGTCGGAATGGGTCCAGCCGCTGCGTTTGGTTTATTCCACATGTTGTGAAGCTTGTATTGGCGGTACAACGACAGCAGGCCCTGTGACGGCCTGTCCAGGCTGTCTCTCCGCCCTGCCGCTGGGCCCCGCCGCTGGGCCCAGCGGCAGGGGCCCAGCGGCAGGCCCAGCGGCAGGCCCAACGGCAGGCCCAGCAGCAGGCCCAGCGGCAGCAGGCCCAGCAGCAGGCCCAGCGGCAGGCCCAGCGGCAGGCCCAGCAGCAGGCCCAACGGCAGGCCCAGCGGCAGCAGGCCCAGCAGCAGGCCCAACGGCAGCAGGCCCAGCGGCAGGCCCAGCAGCAGGCCCAGCAGCAGGCCCAACGGCAGGCCCAGCGGCAGCAGGCCCAGCAGCAGGCCCAACGGCAGGCCCAGCGGCAGGCCCAGCAGCAGGCCCAGCGGCAGGCCCAGCAGCAGGCCCAACGGCAGGCCCAGCGGCAGCAGGCCCAGCAGCAGGCCCAACGGCAGGCCCAGCGGCAGGCCCAGCAGCAGGCCCAGCGGCAGGCCCAGCAGCAGGCCCAGCAGCAGGCCCAACGGCAGGCCCAGCGGCAGCAGGCCCAGCAGCAGGCCCAACGGCAGGCCCAGCGGCAGGCCCAGCAGCAGGCCCAGCGGCAGGCCCAGCAGCAGGCCCAACGGCAGGCCCAGCGGCAGCAGGCCCAGCAGCAGGCCCAACGGCAGGCCCAGCGGCAGGCCCAGCGGCAGGCCCAGCGGCAGGCCCAACGGCAGGCCCAGCGGCAGCAGGCCCAGCAGCAGGCCCAGCGGCAGGCCCAACGGCAGGCCCAGCGGCAGGCCCAGCGGCAGGCCCAGCAGCAGGCCCAACGGCAGGCCCAGCGGCAGGCCCAGCAGCAGGCCCAGCGGCAGGCCCAGCGGCAGGCCCAGCGGCAGGCCCAGCAGCAGCAGGCCCAGCACCCCGCCACCCTCACAGCAGGAGAAGCCGTTTAGATGACAGATGGATAATCTACTACTACTACCACTACTACTACTACTACTACTATTACCACTATCACTACTATTACCACTACCACTACTACTACTACCACTACTACTACTACTACTACTACTACTATTACCACTATCACTACTATTACCACTACCACTACTACTACCACTACCACTACTACTACTACTACTATTACCACCACTACTACGATTACCACTACTACTACTATTACCACTACCACTACTACTACTACTACTACCACTACTACTACTACTACTACCACCACCACTACTACTACTGCTATTACCACTACTACTACTACTACCACTACTACTACTACTACCACCACTACCACTACTACTACTACTACTACCCCTACTACTATTACCACTACTACTACTACTACTACCCCTACTACTACCACTACTACTACTACTACCACCACCACTACGACTACTACTATTACCACTACTACTACTACTACTACTACTACTACTACCCCTACTACTATTACCACTACTACTACTACTACTACTACTACTACCCCTACTACTACCACTACTACAACTACTACTACTACTATTAACCACTACTACTACTGTAATGAATGAAAGACGTTATTATTTTGAAGCTCCTGTCACGTGTTTAACGTGACCTACTCACGGGTGTACGTGCAGTGCGTGTGACGTATACAGGAAGTGAGACGCGCATGTTATGAAGGTTGTATGTTGGATGACCGCTAGTAAAAGCTACACAGCTAAGAACCTCCGAAGTCGGCTCCTTCTTGAATTATTCTTATGTCAGTTAGACAAGGCGTCTACGGACGTTACATGGTGTCAGAATAGTCTGTGTATCTGAACACGAGCGGTCATGCCGAAGTTTAATCCGCCGAGTGAATTCAAGTTTGACTGCCCCGTTGAATGGCCGCAGTGGAAACAGCGGTTTTCGCGCTTCAGGCTCGCGACACAGCTGGATAAAGACGACGGGGAGATTCAAGTGAGTTCGCTGATTTACGCAATGGGAGGCGAGGCTGAAAAGATATTCAGCTCGTTTGACTTCGCGGCGGAGGGTGATAAAGTGGACTATGATATCGTACTGGAAAAGTTCGACGACTACTTTATTGCCCGCCGTAACATCATCCATGAGAGGGCGCGCTTCTATCAACGTAGCCAGCAGCCAGGAGAGACAGCGGAGATGTACATCCGGACATTGTATGAGCTGTCTGAACACTGTGAGTTTGGGGACAAGAGGGATGAACATATCAGAGATCGTCTGGTAGTGGGCATAAAAGATAAGGTGCTCTCCCGTCAGTTCCAGCTCACAGCGGACCTTACTCTGGTGAAAGTCATTGAACAAGTGCGCCAGGCGGAGGCAATAACAAAGCAGCTCAGCCTCCAAGCTAACCAACCAGAGGCCCAGCTGGCTAACGTCAATGTTGTCCGACGGCGGGACGAACGCCAAAACAAAAAGGGCGGACAGCGTCATGGTGGCAGCAGACCTGCAACCAACAAAGTAGATGAATGCGGGAGGTGCGGCAAGACGCAGCACACCGATGAGCGGAAGTGTCCTGCAACGAACAGTAAGTGCAACAAGTGTCATAAAAAGGGACATTGGGAGCGTGTATGTCACTCTAAAGCGGTGAGAGAAGTCACTGAAGAGGTTAAACAGCTGTACTTTCTGGGAGAAGTTGGCAAAGAGAGCAGTCAGGAAGATTGGACTGTTAGTTTAACAATAAGTGATGTACCAATAACCTTTAAAATTGACACGGGGGCTGACGCTACTGTTATCAACCAAGGGACATTTAAAAAGCTGAAGCCAAACATAAAACTGGGACCTCCTGACACATGCTTCATAAGCCCAGGTGGAAACATCAACTGCATAGGACAGTTTCAAGCCACAACCAACTACAAGGAGAAACAATACTCCTTTCCAGTGTATGTGATCAAGGGGAGAGGCAGCTGTCTGCTGAGTCGTCCAGAGGCAGTGGAGATGGGTCTAGTGAAGCGGATGGATGAGGTCAGTGGAGTTTTCGGCTCAAGTGGACTGCTGAAAACCGACCCAGTGAAAATAGCTCTGGTGGAGGATGCCCAGCCATACGCGGTGCATACAGCCAGACGGATACCGCTGCCACTTGTACCACTGGTTAAGAAAGAACTGCAGTGCATGGAAAATGAGGGCATTATTGAAAAAGTGACTCAGCTCACAGAATGGTGCACCGCTATGGTGCCGGTGCTGAAACCGAACAAGAAAGAGGTTCGCTGCTGCGCTGACCTCAGGAGGCTGAATCAAGTGGTGAAACGTGAGAAATACGTGCTGCCCACTATGGAGGAAATAATGCCAAGGCTCGCAGGGTCAAAGTTCTTCACAACGTTGGATGCAGCAAGTGGGTTTTACCAGATCCCCTTGCATGAAGACAGCAGGGGGCTCCCCACTTTCATCACCCCATTTGGGAGGTATGCTTTCTGCCGCCTTCCATTTGGTATAACGAGTGCTCCAGAGATTTTCCAGAGAAAGATGGCGGAAACTCTGACCGGGCTAGAGGGCACAGAGGTGTACATGGATGACATCCTTATACATGGAGAGACTGAGGAAATCCATGACCGGCGCCTAGCAGAGGCGCTGGGGGTCATTGAAACAGCAGGTCTCAAACTGAACCAAGCGAAATGCAAGTTCAAACAGAAACAAGTCCGCTTCCTTGGTCACATCATCGACGAGGCAGGCATCAGACCTGACCCGGACAAAGTGGCCGGAATAGAGAACTTTCCTCAGCCCCAGAACGTGACAGAACTCAAGAGGTTCCTTGGGATGGTGAACTATTTGGCAAAATACGTCCCAGAGCTGTCCACTGTAGGTCAGCCGCTTTATGGACTGCTTAAAGCAACGACAGAGTGGCTGTGGGGACCTGCACAGAACACAGCATTCCAAGACCTTAAAGCAGCACTCGCCACCGCCCCGGTACTCACCTTTTATGACGTCACTAAGGCTACAGTGGTGTCAGCAGATGCCAGCAGCTACGGGCTGGGGGGCGTTCTGCTCCAGCAGCACGGGGAACACTGGAAGCCCGTGGCCTACTGCTCCCGACGGCTGAGTGACGCAGAGACAAGGTACGCACAGATCGAGAAAGAGTGCTTAGCCAGCATCTGGGCATGTGAAAGGTTCGAGAAGTACTTGTTTGGGCTTGACAATTTCAGACTTGTCACCGATCATAAACCACTAGTGCCTCTCATGAACAGCAAAGACTTGGATAATGTGCCCATTAGGTGCCAGAGACTGTTAATGAGGCTGATGCGTTTCAATGCAGTGGCTGAATACGCACCAGGCAAAACGTTAGCTGTGGCTGATGCACTCTCCAGAGGCCCAGAGCAGCGCTACGGAGATGGTGCTTCTCATGATGATGTTGCGGCGCACATCGATGCCATCGTGTGCCAGGTGCCTGCCACACCTCAAAGGATGCAGGAGATAAAACAGAGCACGGATGGGGATCTGCAGCTCCAGACAGTGTTGGGCTTCATCGGACACAGCTGGCCTGAGTATGTCGATAAAGTGCCGGAGACAGTCAGAGACTTTTATCAGGTGAGAGGGGAGTTATCTGAGGTAGATGGTTTAGTCATCAGAGGCAGTCGTATCGTCATTCCCACAGAGATGAGGGAGGTGATCTTAGAGAGAATACACGACGGGCACCAGGGGATAGTTAAGTGCAGAGAGAGAGAGCTAGCCAATCAGTGTGGTGGCCCAAAATGACGGAGCACATTACAACAAAGATACAGCAATATCAATTCTGCAGAGAACACAAGAACACACAGAGAAAAGAGCTTTTAATGTCACGTGAGCTCCCATCCAGACCATGGCAGAAAGTTGGCATAGACCTGTGTGAGTACAAAAAGCAAAACTACTTGATAGTGTCTGACTATTATTCCAGGTTTTTGGAGATCCTAAATCTACCAACAACTACTAGCAGTCAGGTTGTAGCTAGGCTGAAGGCTACATTTGCACGTTTTGGTATCCCTGAAATTGTAGTTAGCGATAATGGGCCACAGCTAGTTTCAGAAGAGATGAGGAGGTTTAGTGAGGATTATGATTTCATCCATGTGACTTCAAGCCCACACTACCCCCAGAGTAATGGACAGGCAGAGAGGGTTGTTCAGATAGCCAAAAGCATATTAAGACAGGAAGACCCTCTCCTCGCCCTGTTGACATACAGAGCTACACCCTCTTCTTCCACTGGAGCCAGTCCAGCGGAATTGCTCATGGGTAGGAGAATCAGAACCACCTTACCCACATTGCAGCATAACCTGAAACCGGCCTGGCCTAAAGAGGAACTGATCAAAACCGCTGACGCCGCAGCCAAATCGAGGCAGGCTTTCTACTACAACCGCAGGAACGGCGTGCGGACACTGCGCCCACTGAACTCGGGTGACGCAGTACTCACCAAACTTGATGGACAGAAAACATGGACAATGCCAGCAGTTGTTCACAGTCAGAGCTCCACTCCCAGATCCTACATAGTGGAGACAGCTCAAGGTGAACATTACAGAAGGAACAGGCGCCACCTGTTGGCCACACCCAAAACACTCACCTTTGTCAGCAGGGATCCTGACCATGTCACTCCTGGGGGGGAATGGAAACACGGATGAGTCCTGAGCAGCAGAAATGCCAACTTCCACACCACATGTTACTCGCTCTGGTAGGGTGAGCAAGCCAGCAATCCGGCTGGATTTGTGAGGTGTATGGACTTGTGTACTGTGGGAGATTTTTTAATTTTTTTTGTGAAAAGGGGGGTGATATACAGGTTGGAATTAAAATATAAATATTTCAGTTGAGTTATGGACTCTTTAAAGCTTACACCCCAGGCCTGTCAGTAAAATGTTGGACACTGTAAATCAAAGATGTTTGATGTCTTTGCTCTTTCTGTTTTACAGTTGCTGAAAGAAATAAAATGGTATTATTTTATTTGTCAAATAAAGCTACGGTTAAAGTCAGGAGTTGCTAAACTGGAGTTAAAATTGTTGGCAGTAAATGTTCAGAGAAATGTTTAGAAAATCATCTTAGAGGGGGAGATGTAATGAATGAAAGATGTTATTATTTTGAAGGTCCTGTCACGTGTTTAACTTAACCTACTCACGGGTGTACGTGCAGTGCGTGTGACGTATACAGGAAGTGAGACGCGCATGTTATAAAGGTTGTATAATGAACGAACGCTAGTAAAAGCTACACAGTTAAGAACCTACGAAGTTGGCTCATTCTTGAATTATTCTTATGTCAGTAAGACAAGGCGTCTACGGACATTACAACTACTACTACTACTATTACCACTACTACTACTACTTCTACTACTACTACTAATACTACTACCACTACTACTACTACTACTATTACCACTACTACTACTTTCGGCTGCTCCCGTTAGGGGGCGCCACAGCGGATCATCCGTTTCCATTTCTTCCTGTCTTCTGCATCTTCCTCTGTCACACCAGCCACCTGCATGTCCTCCCTCACCACCTCCATAAACCTCCTCTTTGGCCTTCCTCTTCTCCTCTTCCCTGGCAGCTCCATATTCAGCATCCTTCTCCCAATATACCCAGCATCTCTCCTCCACACATGTCCAAACCATCTAAATCTTGTCTCTCTTGCTTTGTCTCCAAACCGTCCAACCTGAGCTGTCCCTCTAATATACTCCTTCCTAATCCTGTCCTTCTTCATCACTCCCAGTGAAAGTCTTATCATCTTCATCTCTGTCACCTCCAGCTCCACCTCCTGTCTTTTCGTCGGTGCCACTGTCTCCAAACCATACAACATAGCTGGTCTCACAACCATCTTGTAAACCTTCCCTTTAACTCTTGCTGGTACCCTTCTGTCACACATCACTCCTGACACACTTCTCCACCCACTCCACCCTGCCTGCACTCTCTTCTTCACCTCTCTCCTGCACTCCCCGTTACTTTGGACAGTTGACCCCAAGTATTTAAACTCATCCACCTTCATCACCTCCACTCCTTGCATCCTGACCATTCCACTGTCCTCCCTCTCATTCACACATAGGTATTCTGTCTTGTTCCTACTGACTTTCATTCCTCTTCTCTGCAGTGCATACCTCCACCTCTCCAGGCTCTCCTCCACCTGCACCCTACTCTAGTGAGAGTAGGTCGGAAACTGGATTTCCGAGTTGTCAGGAAGGCAGCATGATATGCTAGTTTAACAGAGATAAGACTTACATGTTATAAACTTGTTGAAGTTCGGCAAAATATATCAAGTTATTGTTCTTTATATATCGAATTTATCTTGTACTCCCTTTGCTCAAACCTGGCATCTTTCACTAGCGCCTCCTAGTGGTGACGGTTGTGGTCACTTGCGTGACGTAGTAACTTTGGGTTCGCGAAGCGAACCCTAGTTATATGAACAACACCAAAATGGCTGAGAGGGTTATTGCATTGTGACATCATCCACAATAGCTCGCTGGAAAAAAGAAAAACGATGGAGGTGCATTCCCCGTGCCAATCCCGGACAATATGACCCCCTGTGGTCATATGTCCTCCCACCGACCCCGTATTGGCACGCCCACCGGAAGCGCTATTCCTCTTTGTAAGTCGAACCATCTCCAACTAAATGAGCACCACACCTGTGGCCCGGGTAGGAGGAGAACGGCTCTATTCTCAGCCATTTTGTCGTTGTTCATATAACTAGGGTTCGCGTCGCGAACCCAAAGTTACATTTCACGTACTCCAAAATGGCTGAGAGGGTTATTGCATTGAACAACGACAGGATTCGTGCCTCCGTTCCCTAGCCGTCCAATGAACCCTTCAAACCCCTGGTGGGAAGGGGTACGCGTTCTGATGAGAGCATCCTAAGAGGCCTGCTCCAGAACAGCGTCGGCAACCGACCGCACCTTAACGTGCCGGTAATAATGCCGTAAGAAAGTGGTCTCACCACTCCAAACCGCCGCCTGGCGGATGACCTCCCAGTCGATACCTGACAACACAGCTATCGACGTAGCAGTCCCTCGGGTAGAATGCGCCTTCAGCTTAGGAGCTGTTTTACCCGCTTTGGTATACGCCTCCGTAATACCATCCACCAGCCAGTGTGCTAGCCTCTGGGTGGAAAGGGCATAACCTGGTTTGCTCACTCTGTAGGTCAACAGCAGCCTGTCAGACCTACGAATATCTGCTGTGCGCCGCATGTAAATGCGTAAAGCCCGTACAGGACACGAGAGGTGCAAGCGTTTCTCATCCCTAGTCACCGGTGACGGATGAAACGCGTGTATCACCACCGGGGCCCTACTCGTCAGGACAGACACAGTTTTGGGCACGAAGCTGGGGTCTGTAAAGAGCGTGACCATCAGATCACCAGAAAACACCATCCCCTTGATGGTGAGTGCAGTGAGCTCACAACCCCTCGCTGCGGTGGTAAGTGCCAAGAGCACAGCCAGCTTAGCCGAGACATAACGCATGTCTGCCGTAGACATGGGTTCAAAGGGATCTTTCTCTAGTGCGCGCAGAACAAGGGAAGCGTCCCAAGTTTCAGCTCTCGTAAGCTCCTTAGCTGAGAGCTTCTTAGCACCCAACAGGTACTGCGTCATGAGCGGGTGCGTGAAAACCGTGCTACCCTAGATCTTCCCCCCGGAAGAACGTGAGAGCCGATACACAGACTTTGACCGAGGAGAAAGACCATAGTCTATCACTCCTACAGACCTCCACAAAAGTCAGTATAGGGCCAATCCCTACTGACAAAGGGTCCATGTCGCGTTCAGCGCAAAATTGGTCAAATCGATTCCAGTACCTCTGGTACCTGGAATACGTGGAGTCTTTACGCGCCGCTAAGATGACACGAATCACTTGCGCACTAAGTCCCATAGCTAAGAGCCTGGCTTTGTAAGCATCCACGCCGCTAATCGGGAGCCTCCTATCCAGGGGCCCTCCCGTAGCAGCCCTCCTGCTTGCATGAGCGCGTCCGCCCACTCCGGGACGTCGAACCGCTCGCCTACTATCCAGGGCACTATTCGCGGAAACCACGGGGTGCTCGGTTCGTACGGGGCCACGAGAACTAACCGACCCCCTGTGCGCTCGAACTTGACCACCAGGTCTAGGAGGCACCTGCGCGGGGGGAATGCGTAAAGCATCTCCTCGGGCCATGGATCTAGTCCAAGCGCGTTGACCCCCAACGGCGCTAGGTCGGACGGGAGCATCGAGTACCAACGAGGGCACTTGTAATTGAGTTTCGATGCGAACAGATCCACTTGAGCTACCCCGAACCTCTCCCAGATCATAGCCACTATGGCTGGGTTGAGGCTCCAATTGTCCGCATGCGGGCCGGCTCTCGAGAGGATGTCCGCTGCTTCGCTGTCCTTCCCAGGAACACGAAGCGCCCTGATTGATAGCGCGTTGCTGTTGACCCAAATCCAAATTTGCATGGCCAACTCTCTGCAACGCTTGGACTTCATACCGCCTTGGCGGTTGATGTAGGCCTTGGCCGTCATGCTGTCTGTCATTATCAGTATGTGACGGCCTACGAGATCCTGAGCGAAATGCTGGATAGCCAGCCAAATCGTCTCCGTCTCGCGCGCGTTGATGTGGACCTTCTCCCCAGACGGCCACACTCCTCGCGCTGTTTTGTAGCCAAGGATGGCCCCCCAACCCGAGAGGGACGCATCCGTATAAATCGTTACCTCGGGTCCCCTGGGGCCCATAGGGACCCCAGACATGTCCACGCAGGCTCTGTTCCAGTGCTCTAGGTCCTGCGCTACCACGCGCGGGACCAGGATAAGATGGTTGTTGTACCGGCGTTCGTTGCCGTATTTCAAGAAGTGAACTGCGAACCACAATTGCAGTCTCCTCATGAACAACAGACCTAAAGGAACAACTTGGCGAGCCGATGCCAGAAGGCCCAGCAGCCTCCTGATCATCCGATAAGTGATATATGTCCCCGGGACGAAATGTGCTAACGTGGTCCTGGTGGAATGCCATCTCTCTTGCGTAAGGGTTGCGCGCATGGATACCGTATCCAAACTCAGACCCAGATACGTTGCCTGGCACGAAGGCCATGGCGCGCTCTTCTTTATGTTGATAGTGAAACCCATGTACTCCATGAATTCCATCAACTCCTGAGTATGGAGTATTGCTTGTTCCGGCGACCGGGCCAACACCAACAGGTCGTCTAGGAACCATGCCAAGCGCATACCTTTGCGCATCAACACTCCGAGCGCTGCTTTCACACACCTTGTGAATGTCAGAGGAGAGAGGCGATATCCGAACGGGAGGCATGTGTACTGGTAACACTGACCCCGGTAACAGAACCGAAGATACTTTCTGTGTCTTTCCGCAATCGGACAATGATAGAAAGCATCTTTTAGGTCGACCGAAGTTAGCCAATCGGACTGTGTCACCATTGACAGCAGAACCGGTGTGCGTAGCATTTTGAAACTGACCTTCTCTACATACTTGTTGAAGGGTTTCAAATCTAGGATTGGGCGCATGCCCCCATCCTTCTTCGGGACCAGAAAGTAACGGCTGTAAAACCCGTCTTCTCTTTCCAGGGGAGGAACCACCGTGATTGCCCCTTTCGAGAGTAACTCTGTGAGTTCGTTGTCTAGGATTTGTGCTTCGGCCACCGACCCCGGTTCCGTATGCACTATACCCAAGTACGGGGGTACAATACCGTTCTCGAAAAGGATTTGGTGTCCGTGGGCTATCTGATCCAAAACAGAAGCCGACGGGACCAATTCCTTCCACCTGTGTAACATGCGTGACAGAGGTCTCGTTGCCTCCTGTACCTTGCTGTTCAGGTAGCGCGCGTAAGTTGCGCGTAAAGGGTCTGGGGAAGCCCCGCCCGCCATGCCCTGCATCCATGGGGGGGCTTCGTCCTTGTAAAGGAGACCCAGATGGGGGAATTGGCGTTTTGAACCTTTCCAAATTACCATTTGACCCATCAGAGAGACTAAACATTGTCGCATCATAGTCCCCTCCCAGGGGCTCATTTGCGCTCATGTCATTATTATCCAATATTTCCAGCAGGGATGTTATTACATTGTTATCATCATCTTTACCTAAAGATTCAGACAGACAATCAGACTTGCGTTTCAAACCTTTTAAAACGCAATCACCATCATCACCAACATAAAAACTTTTATTCACATTCACAACCTTTGGAATAGAACAAGTAGACTGTGCATCAGAAACCAAAATAAAAGGCGCAATGTTTAGCCCTGCGCACGCTGTGTCCCCTGAACAAGCGTCTATATAGCCGGAGACGGCTCTGGAATCAGTCTGTTGGTGTGGGTCGTAACATCCTGCCGAAACACGTCACTTGGCAGCTCCCTTCTTGGAAGTGTCTGTGCTGTCCGGCTTGGCCGCCTTGGCCGCTGGATCTGTGGAAGACTGGGAGTTTGGACGTGAGCCCTGTCCACGCCCGCGCCCCACTTTACCACCTCTTTTTGGATAAGTCTCTCTCCATTTCTGCTTGCGCGCAGGCTTGTCCCCCTGCCCTGTGCCCACCGCGGGCTTAGGGGTAGGCGGGTTCTTCATCATCGGGAGAAGCTCCTTGTGCAAGGTTTCGCGCTCGGCCTGGGCGGCCTTGTATTTGCTGATAATGTCCGGGGTCGTTCCAAACAGGCCCTGGTTCCCTGCGCAGGAGTGGGCCATCCACTCCTTGCAGAATTCCTCTTTTACCCCGGCTGTCTCTAGTCAGGGACGTCTGCGCGAAAGGGTGGAGGCAGCTGCGCTAGAACCGCACTCTAGAGCGATGGAATACAGCAGCGATCCCAGGGAGTCAGCTATGCGTTCCATTTCCAAGATGTACTCACAACCTGCTTCGCTGGCCACTACGTCACCGAACTCGGCCCCGTCGATACCTGCTGTAGCGATGGCGGCTTTGCTTTGCTCGACGTTTGATAGGCTGCAGAGCTTGCGCATGTACGCCGTTATCATCCCAGCCGTTGAGACGAGTCCAGCTGCGCGTGTACTGGCGTGCCATGCATCACACGCGTAAAGATCCACCTGTTGGCCCCACTGCGAAGGGTGTTTGGGAGTATCGCGAGACCCCACCTTGGTCTTAGGGATGAACGATAAAACGTCCCTCTCTGGTTGCGGAATTTTCCAGTCTTTGTAGTCGAGGTTCCTAACCTCGACTGCTAAGACGTCAACCCCCTTCTGACTGAACTTTGAGGACGATTTAAGTAGCGGATCCGCCTCCGCCCGCTTAAACGCTCGTTCGATGTGAGGATAAGGTGGTAGAGTGGAGTCCCTGACCCTCTCTGCCATTCGTGGAAAATCGGCTACCACCGGATCTTGAGGATTGCCCGGCTCGGTAACGATGTCGGCAGACTTGACCGCTCGCGCGAACAGATCGCGGAAACTGGCGAGGAATGTTTCGGACCCACGTTGCATGGCGTCGCCATCTTTGTTTGGTTGAGACGAACTTGGCTGGTCGTCTTCAACGCCCTGATCGTCTACTTCCTCAGGCAGGGAATCCTCGGGTTCCACACCCGCCGAATAACATGCCACGGATTCACCAGGGAGAGATAGGATCTCATTGATCCAGTGCTCTCTAACTATCCCGGATGGTGGGATAGCCTCTGGCTCCGGAAGGATGCTAATGCTAGCCGCCGTCCCGTGACTGTAGCTAGGAAGCATCGGAGGGATGTTGCTAGCCTCCGCCCCATGGCTATAGCTAGGTAGCACCATGCTAGCCGCCTCGTTAGCAGGTGCGAAGGGATCTGCAAGTCCCCATCTTTGACGGTACAGGGCAGCCCACCTTTGGCGCCCCGATCCTCTGATGGTTTTACAGAAATTGCAGTCGATCCCATTACGGTCTACATCCCTCAAGTAGCCCGTGTAGTGAACATGCGGGATATGGGAGACACAGTCCGGATGGGGGTCCCATCGGAGCGTCGCCGGTTTAACACACCCGCACCAAGCGTAGAATCCGGCCACATCGACCGGATTAACGAACATCTTGGCGATAAAAGGTAAGCTAACTATAAGTTAGTATCTAATATACCAGTATATCACTAGATTACTTGCGCATTTGCAGTTTTCCTCTTAGTCCCAGCGAGAGAGAAACAGCCATCGACCGAACTCATTTAGTTGGAGATGGAAAGAGGAATAGCGCTTCCGGTGGGCGTGCCAATACGGGGTCGGTGGGAGGACATATGACCACAGGGGGTCATATTGTCCGGGATTGGCACGGGGAATGCACCTCCATCGTTTTTCTTTTTTCCAGCGAGCTATTGTGGATGATGTCACAATGCAATAACCCTCTCAGCCATTTTGGAGTACGTGAAATGTAACATCTCTGTCCCTTCGTCACACGACGGCGGCAGAGTTTGTATGTTGTTCTGTATGTTTCCTTCTGTTCCGTTCTTTACTTAAGCCTGCAGAAGGGAGGGTTAAAGCTTTACTTGCTTACTTATCACTTTATTAACAGGAATCCTTAGGTCATACAGTTCAGTTACTTTCAGCTCTAGCCAGCGTCACTCGCGGTCTGTGTCACACTCTAATTGCTCCCCGGAACCACAAACTAGGAATAACAATCCTATTTGTTACACTGTAGAGCTCACTCCAAATATGGCTAAAATAGTGTTATAACATTGCTAAAACTGCCCTCCAGTTACGGTAATTGATGTATAAATGTATGCACAACATTTTTCCATGCTATATATTTTTTTAGTCTTTCTTTTGTTAAACTTCACGAAACGTTCACTCAAGCTAATGAGGCGTGTAACAGCTGCCATTGCTCTCAGCTAGCTAACATTTGCAAGCTAACATTTGGTTACATTTCTTTATGAACAGGGCTGCAGTTGAGATGACAACACATGACCACAACGTCTATCTTTTCATTTTGATTTTGTCAGGTATGTTGTTTTGCTGAAAATAATTTTCCTTGATGTACATCGTTATATTAATTTCATATTAATACAAAATAGGTTCAGGCCATGATTTTATGTCCTGTGATGGCCTGGCGGCCTGTCCAGGCCGTCTCCCCGCCTGCCGCCCAGTGACTGCTGGGATAGGCTCCAGCAACCCTAAGAACACCGGACGTTATGGCGCCCTGCGGTCAAGAACACCGGATCAAGAACACTGGACGTTATGGCGCCCTGCTGTCAAGAACACCGGACGTTATGGCGCCCTGCGGTCAAGAACACCGGACGTTATGGCGCCCTGCGGTCAAGAACACCGGATCAAGAACACCGGACGTTATGGCGCCCTGCTGTCAAGAACACCGGGCGTTATGGCGCCCTGCGGTCAAGAACACCGGACATTATGGCGCCCTGCGGCCAAGAACACCGGATCAAGAACACTGGACGTTATGGCGCCCTGCGGTCAAGAACACCGGACGTTATGGCGCCCTGCGGCTAAGAACACCGGATCAAGAACACCGGACGTATGGCGCCCTGCTGTCAAGAACACCGGACGTTATGGCGCCCTGCGGTCAAGAACACCGGATCAAGAACACCGGACGTTATGGCGCCCTGCTGTCAAGAACACCGGACGTTATGGCGCCCTGCCGTCAAGAACACTGGACGTTATGGCGCCCTGCGGCTAAGAACACCGGATCAAGAACACCGGACGTTATGGCGCCCTGCTGTCAAGAACACCGGACGTTATGGCGCCCTGCGGCCAAGAACACCGGATCAAGAACACCGGACGTTATGGCACCCTGCTGTCAAGAACACCGGACGTTATGGCGCCCTGCGGTCAAGAACATCGGACGTTATGGCGCCCTGCGGACAAGAACACCGGATCAAGAACACCGGACGTTATGGCGCCCTGCTGTCAAGAACACTGGACGTTATGGCGCCCTGCTGTCAAGAACACCGGATCAAGAACACCAGACGTTATGGCGCCCTGCTTTTTGGCGCCTTCCGGACATGACGTCATTCCAGTCCAGATGGGTTTTTTGTATTTCATTTTAAAATTGTACTACCTGGATGACTCAGCTGAATGTACACAGACATAATGTTCTCTCTCTCTCTCTCTCTCTCTCTCTCTCTCTCTCTCTCTCTCTCTCTCTCTCTCTCTCTCTCGCTCTCAAATTCAAATGGCTTTATTGGCATGATGTGACGATGTACCTATTGCCAAAGCAAGGGTTTAAACATTGAAAAAAGCTAAACATTAATTGGAAAACATTATTGAAAACTAACATACAGCAAAGAAACATACCATCTCTCTCTCTCTCTGCATGCGGGAAGGTTGGGTACGTCGGCGTGAGTGAGGGCGTTGAATGAGCTTGAGCGTGTTTTTTTGGATTAATTCACTTGTTCTCTACTGCTTTCACTCTTCTTTTTCTTTGCTTTTCTTCTCTACATGGTAATGTGAGGGAAGTTTAATTTTACTTCGTTGCTGGTTGTTGGGAAGTGACTGGAGTAGTTGGTGGGAGGTTGGCGGTGTGCAATATGGCGCCCCCGCCTGGTGAGGGCTCGCCTCCCCTGTCTATCAGACACGGGGTTAGAGTGGTGGTGGACTCGCGGTACACTGTCGAACAGGGTCTCCTGGCTGCAGGAGAACAGGTCGGTTATGAGAACATCACCTACGGCTTTCGGATGAACAAAGCCGTGGTGGCTTTTCTTCTAGAGGAGCGTTTAGTCCACCTGCTGGTCGAGAGGGGCCTGGTGCTAGACGATTTGTTTGTAGCCGTCTCGCCATTGTTTGTGCCGTCGACACGTGTTACCGTGTCAGGCGTACCTCCGTTTATCCCGAACGAGCTCCTTGAGAAAGAACTGGGTCGTTTCGGGAAGTTTGCTGGGGGGTTCAGAACAGTCCGTCTGGGTTGTGAGGACGCCAGACTGCAGCATGTTACCTCCCTGCGGAGACAGGCCTTCATGTATTTAAATGATCCCTCAGAACATCTACAAGTGTCATTTAAGGTCAAATACGAACACGGCTTCTACACTTTGTACGCGAGTTCTGGCAGCATGAGGTGTTTTGAGTGCGGCGATGTCGGCCACAAACGCTCATCCTGCCCGCACAGGGAGCCCACAGCGGGCAGCAGTACAGGCGAGCCGCCGCCAGGAGGCGCCGCTGAGGGCGGTAGCCCGCAAACGGCGCAGCAGGCGGCAGGAGATACCGCAACCGGTGATCCGCAACCTGGTACGGAAGGAAATGTACCAACTGAGCAGGACAGCAATACTGTAAATGATGGTAATCTGAGTGGTACTGAAGCACAGGATGCGGATGTAAGCAGAGACGAAGGACAGACAGAACCAGCGGGAGACAGTCGCCCAGCCGGGGCTGAGAGTCAGGTCTCTGCAACAGGTGAGTCACACTGAGAAAACGCTGGAAATGAAGATGAGGACATGTTAGAGGATGATGGCCTATCTCAGTTTGCCGATATTGTGTCACAAGGTGATCAGCAGTCATACTCATTGAAAGAGATTAATGATTTCCTTGACGAAACCTATGGCAGACAGTCTGTGGATGTAACAGATTTCTTCTCGGATGTGGACAGGTTTGTTAGTTCTGTTATGAAAATTAGAAAAACAGCTGGATATGAAGAGCTCAGTAAGCAGAAGAGGTTTCGTCTGAAGAAGATTCTGACGAAACTCAGGAAAGAAAAGCGAGGAAAGGTTTCTTTACATGTACAAAACTGAAATATATGTGAAACACAAAAGGTGTTTTTTCTCTTTTGGAAAGGTTTCACTGTCTTATCCTTCCTTTTCTCTCTTCTTTTAATGGACAGTTTGCAAGTAGGGAGTCTAAATATTAACGGAGGACGTGATAGAGTTAAGCGAGGTGTGGTAGCTGAGCTGATCAGAGCTAAGAACATAGATGTGCTCCCCCTACAGGAAACACACAGCTCTGCAGATAACGAGATAGAGTGGGGAATGAGTTGGGCAGGCCAGGCTTTTTTGAGCCATGGTACCAACTTTAGTGCAGGTGTAGCTGTTCTCTTTTCGCAGCGCCTCCTTTTGACAAATGTTTTGACATGTGAAGTAGAGCAGGGCAGGATCCAGGTAGTTCAGGCAACAATCCAAGAAATACCCTTTGTGTTTATAAATGTGTATGCTTATAATACAGGCACTGATCGCTTGAGATTGTTTAGCAAACTGAGGGATAAACTCAAACAATTTAATAGTGGCTCAATCATAGTGGTGGGAGGAGACTGGAATTGCACTACACACCCTACAGTTGACAGAAACTCAAACCCCATCCACCGTCAGCTTCTTTTCTGTCCACTGTGGTTGCAGAAAACGACCTCACGGATGTTTGGAGGACACTTAATCCAACAGTTAGGCAGTACACATGGGTAAAAGCTGCGGGGGGTAGTGTGAGGGCAGCCAGGTTGGACAGGATTTACCTCAATCAAACATACAACAACAGGTTGATTAAGTCCACGATATCACCTGTGGGATTTTCAGATCACCATTTAGTAGTGGCAGATTTTTCTTTACAAGTTCACTTTCGACACTGTTCCCACTGGCACTTCGATGTGCGGCTAACGCAGGATAAAGCCTTCTGTCAGTTCTTCTCTGACTTCTGGAGTCATTGGAGGCTGAGGAAGAAGGATTTTGAGAGCTTAGCTCGATGGTGGGAGGTAGGAAAAACACAAATTAGGATTTTCTGTCAGCAATACAAACAACACACTCTCGGTGTGGAGAAACTTTGTCTTGATGAATTAGAGAGAGAAATTAGGATATTAGAAGGCGAAGTAATTATTGGACATGATGGTGACAGCAGCACTTTGGAAAGTAGGAGGAAGGCTTTAGGTAGGTTCCTACATGAGAGAGCAAAGGGCGCTTTAATCAGGACCCGACTTGCCACCATCAAAGACATAGATGCTCCAACTTCTTTTTTCTTTAAACTCGAGAGGAAAATTAGAAAGAACAATGTGATGATGCACCTCAAACTTCCCAGTGGGGCAATTACAACTGATCCATCAGAGATGAGGAAGTTGGCCATAGACTTCTACAGCAGCCTGTTCAGTGCGGAGACCTGTGACTCTGGCTGTGTGGGGGAGATACTGGAGGGACTGCCTCAGCTGGGTGAAACACAGGTGACTTTGCTGGAGTCCCCCGTCTCCTTTGATGAGATGTCTGCGGCGGTTCAGCAGCTCAGCTGTGGCAAAGCCTCTGGAGTTGATGGACTTCCTTCAGAGTTCTACAAGACGTTTTGGGCTCAAATTGGACGAGACTTACACGATGTTTTTAAAGAATGTTTGAACTCTGGAACTCTACCTTTGAGTTGTAGACGGGCTGTCCTGACACTGCTACCAAAAAAGGGAGATCTTGGCCTACTAAAAAACTGGAGGCCAGTTTCATTGTTGTGTACTGACTATAAGATCATTGCAAAATGCTTTTCAAATAGACTCAAACAGTGTATGGACATGGTTGTACATTACAGCCAGACGTACTGTGTTCCTGACCGTACAATTAAGGATAATCTTTTTTTGATACGTGACATTATTGCCATATCTAAGCTCCAGGAGCTGGATGTTGGCCTGCTTTCCTTAGATCAAGAGAAGGCTTTTGACAGGATAGATCATTGCTATCTGTTCAAAACACTTAAAGGTTTTGGTTTTGGGGATAAATTTGTTAACTGGATCAAGTTGTTGTATTCCGGAGCCAGTGTTCTGTTGAAGGTAGGAGGTGGACTCAGCCGACCTGTCTCTGTTAGGAGAGGTATCAGACAGGGTTGTCCCTTATCTGGGATGCTGTACTCCCTGGCCATTGAACCACTTTTATTTCAGCTCAGGCAGGGGCTCCCAGGGCTAACCTTTTCAGGGAATATCACCACTGCAGTTAGCTTATCAGCATACGCTGATGATGTCACGGTTTTCATAACAACCCAAAACGATGTACAATTTCTCAAACAGAAATTGGCCTTATACGAACAAGCTTCCTCTGCAAAGGTTAATTGGTCAAAATCCGAGGGCCTCTTGCTGGGGGAGTGGAACAATAGAGAAAAGCCGACATTACCAGCGGGGCTGCAGTGGAATACAGACGGGATAAAATGCTTAGGTGTCTTTCTAGGCAGTGACCGCTTCCTGAGCAAAAACTGGGAGGGTTTAACCGAGAAGGTCAGTGCCCGATTTTCTAGGTGGACTTGGATCCAGCCTCAGTTGTCCTATAGGGGGAGAGTCTTGGTTGTTAACGACTTGATTGCCTCGATATTCTGGCACCGGTTTACAGTTTTAGAACCTCCGGACACGCTCATACGGGAAGTACAGAAGACGCTAGTGGACTTCTTCTGGGGAGGCTTTCACTGGACCAAGTCTGCTGTACTGTTCCTACCAGTGCTGGAAGGAGGCCAGGGCCTGATTGACCTCCGCAGTCGCATCATGGCCTTTCGCCTTCAAACTGTGCAGCGCCTTTTATACCATGACCAGCGACTTTGGAGTGAAACGGCGTCTGTGTTGCTTCGGAGGGTCATGAACCTGAACTATGACAAACACCTGTTCTTTCTGGACCTGGCTGGCATGGATTTCACGACAACACCCTTCTATCAATCTGTTCTCCGCGCTTGGAGAACGGTCTTGCGCACCAACAGGGACTACTCCCAGCTCTATGGCAGTGTCGGGGAGGAACCACTGTTCCATAATCCACTGATACACTGCAGGATGCTCAGCTCCGCAAGTGTACAGAGATCCCTCATAAGAGCTGGACTTACGAAATTAGCGTGTCTCAGATCAGGAGGACAGTGGAAGACGGCGGGCATTTTGAGCCAAGAGACTGGCTTTAAATCTCTTTGTTTGATGGAGAGATTGTTGGGAGAAGTGATCAGTGCACTTCCTGGCTTCTTCAGGGAGGTACTAGGAGCGGAGTGTGGAGAGGATCAGCCAGCTATGCTGCCTGTCTTTCCATCTTTGTCAGTCCGTGCGGCAGTGGAGGAGCAGGAAGAAGTGAAGGGGGCCATTCTGTCCTTCAAAACGCCGGAACTACATGACCTCTCAAGCACGTCACAGAAGGCCTTGTATGCAGTCACTGTAAAGGTTCTCAACAGAACATCACTAGCCGGCGTGCAGGAGTCGAGGTGGTTGAGTTTGTTGGCACCAGGCTCATCCCCCAGGGGCAGCTGGAGGTCCCTGTACAAACCCCCCATTGAGAAACGCACTGCGGATCTACAGTGGAGGGTGGTACACAGGGCTGTGGCTACGAACAGACATGTGGCACACTTTGATCCTAGGGTAGGGAGTCAATGCTCTTTCTGCAATGATGAGGAAACCCTACAGCACTTATGGCTTAGATGTCCCAGGTTGGGCCCTCTTTTCTCTGTACTGCAGCGGTGGCTCAGAGGTTTAGGAGAGGTTCTTGCAGACAGCCTGTTTGTCTTTGGTCCGAGGTACATGGCAGCACAGTGCAGACGTATCACCTTGGTTAATTTTTTGATAGGACAGGCGAAAATTAGCATTTGGCTTAGCAGAAGGAACAAGATGAAAGGCACAGGGTCCACAGACGCCATGCTCATGTTCAGGGGTCTAGTGGCTGCTCGGCTGAAAATAGAGTTCATGTTCTTCAACCTTAGTTCAAACCTATAAGGATTCATTTCTATGTGGGGACATGGGGATGTGCTGTGCACAGTGGAAGACCAAGTGCTTATTCTTAATCTTTGAAAAAAGGGGAAATAGGGGAAAGGTGTATCCTTTGTTTTTACTGTGTATGGCGATTGTTGTGTTTTTCCACTATGTATATGAGTTTTTGTGTTGATGTTATCTTGATGTGACTGAAGAATTGGAACATTAAAGGCTTGGTTAAAGGTCAAGGTCTCTCTCTCTCTCTCTCTCTCTCTCTCTCTCTCTCTCTCTCTCTAATGAAGATTTTAAAATTTTCAAACAATTAGTTGATTATGCCACAGGTAAGAGAAAATTTGTTATTTTCTGTTTCATTTGTGTGCCAGCGCTTGGTCACATTGTTGGAGGAAATGGAATTAAATGTGACATCTGAGCATTATTTTCAGTTTTTTAGCTTCATTATAAAGCATAAAAAGTTAGGGCAGTAAATTTAATGCAGAGACAAACTCTGACAAGTGTGTTAATACTATTTAAAATGGACTGCCTGCTCTTCATGGAGGATTACATCATCCATCTCTCCACACATCTCTCAGCTACAGTCCAGCACTTGTAGCACTGGGCAGGGATGACCAGCAACCACCGCCCAGCTCTTCTGAGCACAGCCTTGATGATGCCCTTTGTCGCCTAAATGTAACGACATGCGTCTTCTGGAGGAGTTGGGTACACACATTTAGAGTCCGGCGTCATCCATCAGCAGCAGTCAGGAATGGCAGACTAAATAGAAACAGAGTGTGTTGACACACACTGACATGTGCTGACACACATGCATGGCATGATCTGTCTACAGTGGGAGATCCCAGTATGTTGCCAAGCCTCACATCACAGGCTGAGTTGTCTCTGAAATGACAAGAAGCACTGAGGCACATCTTGGGACGTTTAAATATTAACATTCAAACGCAGTTATGCAGTTTTTCAGTATCAATAAAAAAAGAAAGACAAAAGCATGCAAATCCTCACAACACTTCAGCTCACAGTTCCTTACATATGTAGGTGGCCCCACAACTCCTATTCTGTCTTGACAGCATTGTTTTGGGCAAAGAGAAGCACTGAAATGACCTGTAATATACTCTCGTGATCACTGATTCCTGTTGGTGCCACCCACCTTTATTCATACCTTAGGGGATCCTATAAACGAGGCTGGAATTGGGGCTAGAATTAAGTTTATAACGATCCCCATAATGCTGAGGGCGAGGTGCTGGTCTAATGTGGACACCAAATAATATGGATTTTGCACTGTGCTGAGGTGCAGCTACTTGAAATACCTCGTGCCCATTGCTTGTTGCACCCTGGCACCTTGGAAATTCCCAAATTCCCAAATTCCTGTGTGTGTGAATGGTGTGATATGTGTCTCCCCTGTATGCACATGTAGTCTGTCCTCCCACGTCTCCATGGTGACGGTGGTTGTATGACTCGGGTCCTGGACTGTTCCGGTGGCATCTGAACACTGCTTGCCATCCACCTCATCATCTTCTTCTTCTTCTTCTTTTGGCTTATTCCCTGTTTCTCAGGGGTCACCGCAGCAGATTTTACAGTTTCCATCAGTACCCTGTGAGGGGACAGCACCAATCGTGACCGTTGTTAACCCAGGCCTTGAGCGATCCAGTATGGAGCCTCGACTGATCTGGTATGGTCTTGTCAATCCGCATATTGATTTGGCAAAATTTTACATCTGATGCCCTTCCTGACACAACCACTAACCCTATGGACGGGGGCACTGGTAAAGAACTGGATGCCATCCCAGTATTCATGGACTTGCACCCATGCCTGTCGCCACTGTGCCATCCTCCCCTCATCGTATTCTTCATATATCTTATAATTCCATTATAATTCTGTTATCCGCTTTCAGTGTTGTAGTGTGTAAATTGTGTAAACACAACATCCATTGCACATCTGTCGGTCTTGGGGGACAGATCCTCCTCTGTTGCTCTCCCTGAGGTTTCTTCCTATTTTTCTCCCTGTCAAAGGAGTTCAGGGGGGAATGGCATGATCCTCCCATGTGCTACGTCCCCCTGGTGAGGGGTGAGGGGTAGTCTGCAGCCCTCCCTGCATCGGCAGAGGGGGTGGCATCGGCAGCGACCAGGACGGCTTGGAAGAGTGGGGTAATTGGACGGGTACAATTGGGGCAAAAAGAGAGGGGGGGTTATTTTTCTAGAAAATTGTTCCTTATCCAATGAGAGGGTCTCAGGACAGGTTGTTGTGTTGCTGTAAAGCCCACTGAGGCAAATTTGTAATTTTTGACACTGGGCTATAGAAATAAAATTGACTTGACATCAGTAAAATCATAGATGTTTCTGTATTGCTATTGTATTTTCTGTTTTGTTGTTTTGTTACATAACGATAGAGATACTGTGGAAAGTGTTTCTGACTATAGAAATGATTTGGTTTATAGCTGTGGTGTTTGCATAAGAAAATATACTCAGGCCTGCACACTTAAAATAAACAAAGCTGCTGCTAATTGATTTCATGATCAATTATGCGCTGACGGATAAGTTTCTGATGGAATGTGTGTGTCCATGCATACTGAATAATGGCTACAGTTTTTCAAGAATGCCTCTGTGTTCCTTTTCTGATAATTGGCTTCTAAGACAGCCAATATGCACCAAAGGAAAACCAAACAAAGTCTCAGGTAAAAATCCTGACTTTATAGTGGTTATATAGTAATCTGATGCGAAAACACACAAGAAATACTGCAGTCATTTTTTCTTTTCCATGGTTGCACTACAGTCCATTTTCATATGGGTTTCGACAGTTGGTGTTTCGGTGAGAGAATTCTTCAGAGGCTCCATTGTATTTGCAGTGCTGCATTCTGTCTTTACTTTGGTTTTTACATTCTGTTGCTTTCTCAATTTGAAATTCTTCAACTGCAGTCAGTCAGTCTATGGCAACCTCAGCCACTTCCTATATACCTCCTTCCAGCACGAGCTCCACGCCATGCCGCTTAGCTTTTCGGTCCTGGGGCTCTACATTCAAATTCTACTTTGGGTTTAGTGAGTGTCTGGTGAATTTGCACTGTGTGGGAATTTGATTAAGTACAACACTGTGGTCAAGGTCCATCTGCATCTGCAGTGATTAAAATGACCACTGCTAATCTTTTCAGACAGTCGTTTGGGGAGCCCAAGGGGCGCTGCAAAGAAAACAGCCGACTTCGTGACCTAAATTGATAATAATGAGTCTACAGAGGCCTTCGGGGGGATAAAGAACTGCATCCCCCTAGGCTCACGTCTAGGCCAAGTAAGGCTGGGCAACAATTCGAGTGGTGCACGTGAGGTGTTGTCCATACCGTTGGTTCATCATCAAAGTGTAGATTAAGCGGCGAAGTTCCAGGGTCTCACAGTTGTGTTGACAGGGTCAGTGTAGGCCTTGACACCATGCATTATTCTGGTTCGTTTGCTGGAAAGGTCACAAATGTAAGGTTGTCCATCAGACAGCAACACCCAGTGATCATTTTCCAAGGAGAGAAATGGGGGGTCAGATTGCTCAGCGCTTGCCCTCTCACGTTTTGCTCTCCCTCACGTGGTTGACATTTATTAAGGGTTGCGGTGAAAACACCAAATCAGAAAGTTGGCACCGCGAATGAAAAGGTGTTTACAAGCTGAGACCCCGGCCGGCTGTTACAAACACTTCAGTCATGGTGAAAATGTAATGGTAGAAAAGGTTTGTTTTTGTAACATATATGGGCTTTTATGTAGTGAAATCAGTGTCAAAGATCTGATTGGTCCACCGAACTAATCGCTTCCTTTCTTCCACAACTAATTTGAACATAAGGTATGATTAATTTAGTAATTTGCTGACGAGTAATTGAATATGTATTGGGATGAACAAATTTCCTCGGAATATTTGTTTTTCTTTTGTTTTATTTTCCCCCATTTTTCCTCCCCAACTGTACTTGGCCAATCACCCTGCTTTTCCGAGCCGTCCCGGTCTCTGCTCCACCCCCTCTGCCGATCCAGGGAGGCTGCAGACTACCACATGCCTCCTCCCATACATGTGGAGTCACCAGCCGCTTCTTTTCACCTGACACCAAGCCGGAGGTAACACAGGGATTCAAACCAGTGATCCCTGTGTTGGTAGGCAACGGAATGGACCACCATGCCACCCGGATGCCCCCTTCTGAATATTTGTAACGCCAAACAGATAAACCACCTGAAGCAGGTCCAGTGACTGTTCAGACTCTGATTGTGTTGGTTCAGAGAATGTATGTAGAAGTTCTTACTGAGCTATAAAACGTTACAGGCCCTCTTTGCACCGTGGACTCACATTATATAGAGCAGTGAACTGGTCCCCCAGGGGCTGCCTATAACTCACTCTACCCAACAGGTGAACCCAGACTTCGTTATCCTTTCAAGGAATTGTCAGCGATTGTAGGAATATGTAAGGTACTGTTTCAACTTTTTGCAGATAAACTTATAAAGAAACTCTACAGCGCTGGGGCATCCGGGTAGCGTGGCGGTCTATTCCATTGCCCACCACCACCGGGATCTCCGGTTCGAATCCCCTTGTTGCCTCCGGCTTCATCAGGCGTCCCTACAGACACAATTGGCCGTGTCTGCAAGTGGGAAGCCAGATGTGGGTATGTGTCCTGGTCGCTGCACCAGCGCCTCCTCTGGTCGGTCGGGGCACCTGTCCGGGGAGGAGGGGGAACTGGGGGGAATAGCGTGATCCTCCCACGGGCTACGTCCCCTGGTGAAACTCCTCACTGTCAGGTGAAAAGAAGCGGCTGGTGACTCCACATGTATGGGAGGAGACATGTGGTAGTCTGCAGCCCTCCCCGGATCAGCAGAGGGGGTGGAGCAGCGACCGGGACGGCTCAGAAGGGTGGGGTAACTGGCTGGGTACAACTGGGGAGAAAAAAGGGCGGAACCCCCCCCCCCCCCAAAAAAAAATCTTTCGCGCTGCTGAAACATCTTCTGGGTTGACCCAAAATGATTGAGAAATGGCAGGCCCACCAATACCACGGTTTGTGTTTGCATTGTGATGCTTATTTACTTGCTTGTTGGTACATGGGGGTCCTGAAGGCAGCTGCGCTACGGTATGAAAGTCACACTTTAGGAGAATAATTAGTAGAAACAGAGACTGAAAACACATCGGGGAGCTTGGGCATGTTCAGTGTTAAATAGAGAAGAGCTTGTGTGTTCATCACACCGCTCCAGCATCTAACGGCTTAAACTCACATAATGCGTATCCGTTAGCCTGCATATTCTTACGCTCATCACATTACTTCAAGGTCATAGGAAGAAGAAAAACCTGTCCCATAGTTCGTTCATTAAATCTTGGTAATCATTCGAAGTGTTGACTGCGAACAATTTAATTTCTTTCATCCTCATCAGAAGAAATGCATCAATGACACACCTAGTCAGTCTTGATAGTTGGATAACTTTTAACATCATCCAACAAGTGAATTGCCCCCTCTCCCCTAAACATTACACAGCATGGGTGAATAAAAAGGTAGAGTGATAAGAAGGAAATTCAAATTGTGATATGCCAACACTTTGTTTTTTACTTAACTACTTTCTGTAGACGAAGAACAGAACAAAATACATGTTTCACTCCAAGAGGTTTCATCCATCCCAGCAAATATCTGGTTTCCTCCTTTGTTGGAGGACCGGACCAGCCCTACAAACAGGAGTCACTGACTGACTGACTGACTGACTGAGTCAGTGAGCGAGTGACTGACTGAGTGACTGAGTGAGTGAGCGAGTGACTGACTGACTGACGGACTGACTGACTGACTGAGGGAGCGAGTGACTGACTGACTGAGGGAGTGACTGAGTGAGTGAGCGACCGACTGACTGACTGACTGAGTAACTGACTGAGTGAGTAAGCGACTGGCTGACTGACTGACTGAGTGACTGACTGACTGACTGACTGACTGGCTGACTGACTGACTGAGTGACTGACTGACTGACTGACTGACTGACTGACTGACTGAGGGAGCGAGTAAGTGACTGACTGAGTGAGCGAGTGAGTGAGTGAGTGAGTGAGTGAGTGAGTGACTGACTGACTGACTGACTGAGTGAGCGAGTGAGTGAGTGAGTGAGTGAGTGACTGATTGACTGACTGACTGAGTGAGTGAGTGACTGACTGACTGACTGACTGACTGACTGACTGACTGACTGACTGACTGAGTGAGTGAGTGAGCAAGTGACTGACTGATTGACTGACTGAGTGAGTGACTGACTGACTGACTGACTGACTGACCAAGTGACTGGCTGACTGACTGACTGACTGAGTGACTGACTGACTGACTGACTGACCGACTGACCGAGTGACTGGCTGACTGACTGACTGACTGAGTAACTGACTGAGTGAGTGAGTGACTGACTGACTGAGTAACTGACTGAGTGACTGAGTGACTGACCGACTGACTGAGTGAGTGACTGAGTGACTGACCGACTGATTGAGTGAGTGACTGAGCGACTGACTGACTGAGTGACTGAGTGACTGACTGAGTGACTGAGTGACTGACCGACTGACTGAGTGAGTGACTGAGTGACTGACCGACTGATTGAGTGAGTGACTGAGTGACTGAGGGACTGAGTGACTGAGTGACTAAGTGACTGACTGAGTGACTGACTGAGTGACTGACTGACCGACTGACTGAGTGACTGGCTGACTGACTGACTGACTGAGTAACTGACTGAGTGAGTGAGCGACTGACTGACTGAGTGACTGAGTGACTGACTGAGTGACTGACTGACCGACTGACCGAGTGACTGGCTGACTGACTGACTGACTGAGTAACTGACTGAGTGAGTGAGCGACTGACTGACTGAGTGACTGACTGAGTGACTGAGTGACTGACCGACTGACTGAGTGACTGACTGACTGACTGAGTGACTGAGTGACTGAGTGACTGACCGACTGACTGACTGACTGACTGACTGACTGAGTAACTGACTGAGTGAGTAAGCGACTGGCTGACTGACTGACTGAGTGACTGACTGACTGACTGACTGACTGACTGACTGACTGAGGGAGCGAGTAAGTGACTGACTGAGTGAGCGAGTGAGTGAGTGAGTGAGTGAGTGACTGACTGACTGACTGACTGAGTGAGCGAGTGAGTGAGTGAGTGAGTGAGTGAGTGACTGATTGACTGACTGACTGACTGACTGACTGACTGAGCGAGTGAGTGAGTGAGTGAGTGAGTGACTGATTGACTGACTGAGTGAGTGACTGACTGACTGACTGACTGACTGACTGAGTGACTGACTGAGTGAGTGAGTGAGCAAGTGACTGACTGATTGACTGACTGAGTGAGTGAGTGACTGACTGACTGACTGACTGACCAAGTGACTGGCTGACTGACTGACTGACTGAGTGACTGACTGACTGACTGACTGACCGACTGACCGAGTGACTGGCTGACTGACTGACTGACTGAGTAACTGACTGAGTGAGTGAGCGACTGACTGACTGAGTAACTGACTGAGCGAGTGAGCGAGTGACTGACTGAGTGACTGAGTGACTGACTGAGTGACTGAGTGACTGACCGACTGACTGAGTGAGTGACTGAGTGACTGACCGACTGATTGAGTGAGTGACTGAGTGACTGAGGGACTGAGTGACTGAGTGACTAAGTGACTGACTGAGTGACTGACTGAGTGACTGACTGACCGACTGACTGAGTGACTGGCTGACTGACTGACTGACTGAGTAACTGACTGAGTGAGTGAGCGACTGACTGACTGAGTGACTGAGTGACTGACTGAGTGACTGACTGACCGACTGACCGAGTGACTGGCTGACTGACTGACTGACTGACTGACTGAGTAACTGACTGAGTGAGTGAGCGACTGACTGACTGAGTGACTGAGTGACTGACTGAGTGACTGAGTGACTGACCGACTGACTGAGTGACTGACTGACTGACCGACTGACCGAGTGACTGGCTGACTGACTGAGTGACTGACTGACTGACTGGCTGAGTGACTGACTGACTGACTGACTGACTGGCTGACTGGCTGAGTTGATCAAAACAAAAAACAAACGTGCATGTTAGGGTCAATACTCCTGTCTGTGCCCCTGAGCAAGGCAATGGGGAAAGAGCTGGAGCTGGTCCCTGGGCAGGGCATGAAGGCGGCAGCCCACTTCCCCTAGCTGCACAGATCACAGCTAGGATGGATGGGTTCATTTGCAGTAACTGAATTTCCCCAAGTAAATAATAATAAAGGAAACGTAATCTTGACCAACGATAGGCGAGCATAATAAACAGTGGGAAGTGAGAGTTCGCTCTTTCAGAAGGACTCGCACAGCAATGCTAACGAAGGGAATATGTTTTGCTGCTCTTTCCACATCTGGTTACACACTGTGACGGTCCAGCGCAGAGCAGAGTAGGAGAGAAAACAGCTCGCCGTGTGCCCAGAGGCAGGAGGGAGAGCACACAGTAACGCACCCCAAATAACAAGCCCTCTGACAGAACACACAGCACAGAGTGAGTCTTCGGACAACCAGAGACCTCCACGGGTGGAAACAGATGGAAGAGGAGGGGGAGTTACCATAACTGCAATAGGCATACTTACAATTCAATTAAGTTCTATTTCAAATCAAAATCCCAACTGCATTTAAAGCCTTTTTTCACTCAAATGTAGCTGAAGCATGTCATGTGATATGCTACTTCAGTACCCTTTAACAACAAATATTACTGGGACCAGTGCAGCAAATTGCAAACGAGCATTTATCATCCAGGAATTCACATTAGAGACACGACCACTGACTATCCCTCCAACAAACTGGCCACGGTTTTGAACATTGCTCATACATGGTCCAGCCATGTACGAGGTTTTAAACTAGTCTTGTTCCTCATCGTCCCCACCGTCACAACTTTAAGTATCATCTTAAAAGCAACGGAAGGGAGTTTCATTCAGCGTTAAATCAAACATCTCTTGTCACAAAGTGTGCAATAAGCACTGGTCTCCGGCCAATTGAATTAGAAAGATGGAGACAAAACTATTCTGGTGGCCAATCTTGTGGAGAGATTTCTTTGTTCCCGTGGCAGTCATTCAATTCCAAGTCCAGAAAAAGACAAGACCTTTCAGTTTACTGACATTTTGAAATCATCGCACTTGACTGTTGCTGGTTGCAAAAAAACAAAAACAGAGACCTCAGAAAATATCCCCACCCCTCGAGTTCAAGTTCAACTTTATTGTCATGGGTATTTAGAATACAAGGAAATTCTTGTGCTCTGGCTCTCTATGCCTTAACACAAGGGACACAAGGACAAAGAACACAAGGACAAGCCACACTGCCCCCCCCCCAAAAAAGACTATGTACACAGTGAATTCATACATTATATACACAGTATACAGTACACGATAACACAAGGTAAGGTGCATATGGGTGCGTCAGCTGTTCAGCAAGCTGACTGGCTGTGTACAGAAACTATTACTGAGACGGCTGGTGTGTAATTTGAGGCGCCGCTAGTGGGTTTTAGATGGAAGGAGCGAGAACAGAACAGGAGTAGGGTGGCTGGTGTCCTTAATGATGTTTTGGGCTTTCCTTTTGCTGCCAGTGGTGTAAATATTTTGACGTTGTGGTAGGTCCATGCCAATGACTTTTGCTGCCGTCTTTACAGTCCTTTGCAGCAGTCTGCAGTCCTGAGCAGTCAGGTTGCCATACACACTGTGATACAGCCTGTCAACACACCCTCCATAGTACTGTGATAAAAGTTCACAAGAGTTTTGGTGCCACAACTCTTGAGACACCTGAGAAGGTACAGTCTCTGCTGTGTCTTCTTCAGGATGCAATTGTTGAGAGACCACGTGAGGGTGTCTGTGATGTGTAAACCATGAAATCTAAAACTGTCCACAATTTCAAGAGATGACCCATTGGTGGAAATAGGAATGTAATGTCCTCTGATCTTTCTAAAGTCAACAATGATTTCTGTTGTCTTATTGACATTTAGAGAGGTTGTTATCATGACACCATGTGGTTAAATCTTTCACTTCCCTCCTATAGGCCCTCTCAGTTTTTAGTCCAAACACTGTGGTGTCATCTGTGAATTTGATGATGCTGTTGTTGCCATATTTGGCAACAGTCATGTGTAAACACACTGTACAATAGGGGACTGAGACAGCAGCCCTGAGGTGCACCGGTCCTAAGAACTAATGTGGATGAGTATGTTTTACCTATTCTTACAGTCTGGGGCCTTCCTGTCAGGAAATCAAATAGCCAATTACAGCTAGTTGCCCAGACCAAGACCTCTGAGTGTCACACCAGTTTGGATGGTACAACTGTATTAAAAGCAGAGCTGTAATCAATAAGCAACATTCTGATAGTAGGTCTGTTTCTTTTCAAGGTGTACTAGAGCAGTATGCAGAGGAGATAGCCTCATCTGCACATCTGTTGGAACAGTAGGACAACCGTAATGGGTCAAGTGTAGCAGGAATGTTGCGTTTTATATATGATATTGCCGATCTTTCCAGACACTTCATAATAATGGAGGTCAAAGCAACAGGTCGATAATCATTAAGGCAAGAGACAGGTGTTGTCTCAGGCACAGGCACAATGGTGGTTTTCTTAAAACACAATGGAGCCAGACAAATTGTACCAGGTTAAAAATGTCAGTAAAATCCCGAGACAGCTGAGGGTAACGTGCCTTGAGGACACGGGAAGGGATGCCATCTGGGCCAGCAGCTTTATGAGTCTTAGCCCTTTTAAAAGTTTTACTCACATCAGCCTCTGTCACCTGTAGATCAGCTTCATCAGATGGGCACTGTGCTGCTGTCCCTGGGTCCACGCTGTGAGCTTCAGAGCGGGCTGTCTGTGGCCTTTACTCCATGCTAGTGCCTGTAATCTCTCTTGGCAAGTCCTGCAGCTTCCAGCTGTTGGGAACATCTGATCTTGTATCCAGTACAGGTAATTGTGCGAGACGCCTTTTGTGCAACAAAAGCGACATATAACACAAAAACAGCACAGCACCACTTCTATCACATCACATGATCACTGAATCACAGTCGAACATAAACAGTGATTCAGTACATAAACCCTACAACGTAAAGAGAGACAGCCTTTACAAATGGCTTCTTACATTTTCAGGTGACAGTAACAGAAAGCAAAGCCTTACATGCCCCAAATCGTTTTGTAAAAGCTAGAAATAAATTTAAAAAAAAGACTACCAGAGAAGTTTGTGATTTTTTTCCTCAGGTTTATTTCAATTAGTCTCAGGAACACAGAAGCTTGCTATAGTGCTTTTAATTCAAAATGATACAGGACATCTTACAGGATACTATCCCAACATGGATGTCAGACATACACTACCGTTCAAAAGTTTGGGATCACATTGAAATGTCCATATTTTTGAAGGAAAAGCACTGTACTGTTCAATGAAGATAACTTTAAACTAGTCTTAACTTTAAAGAAATACACTCTATACATTGCTAATGTGGTAAATGACTATTCTAGCTGCAAATGTCTGGTTTTTGGTGCAATATCTACATAGGTGTATAGAGGCCCATTTCAAGCAACTATCACTCCAGTGTTCTAATGGTACAATGTGTTTGCTCATTGGCTCAGAAGGCTAATTGATGATTAGAAAACCCTTGTGCAATCATGTTCACACATCTGAAAACAGTTTAGCTCGTTACAGAAGCTACAAAACTGACCTTCCTTTGAGCAGATTGAGTTTCTGGAGCATCACATTTGTGGGGTCAATTAAACGCTCAAAATGGCCAGAAAAAGAGAACTTTCATCTGAAACTCGACAGTCTATTCTTGTTCTTAGAAATGAAGGCTATTCCATGCGAGAAATTGCTAAGAAATTGAAGATTTCCTACACCGGTGTGTACTACTCCCTTCAGAGGACAGCACAAACAGGCTCTAACCAGAGTAGAAAAAGAAGTGGGAGGCCGCGTTGCACAACTGAGCAAGAAGATAAGTACATTAGAGTCTCTAGTTTGAGAAACAGACGCCTCACAGGTCCCCAACTGGCATCTTCATTAAATAGTACCCGCAAAACACCAGTGTCAACATCTACAGTGAAGAGGCGGCTGCGGGATTCTGGGCTTCAGGGCAGAGTGGCAAAGAAAAAGCCATATCTGAGACTGACCAATAAAAGAAAAAGATTAAGATGGGCAAAAGACAGAGGAAGACTGGAAAAAGGTGTTGTGGACGGATGAATCCAAGTTTGAGGTGTTTGGATCACAAAGAAGAACGTTTGTGAGACGCAGAACAAATGAAAAGATGCTGGAAGAATGCCTGACGCCATCTGTTAAGCATGGTGGAGGTAATGTGATGGTCTGGGGTTGCTTTGGTGCTGGTAAGGTGGGAGATTTGTACAGGGTAAAAGGGATTCTGAATAAGGAAGGCTATCACTCCATTTTGCAACGCCATGCCATACCCAGTGGACAGCGCTTGATTGGAGCCAATTTCATCCTACAACAGGACAATGACCCTAAACACACCTCCAAATTGTGCAAGAACTATTTAGAGCAGAAGCAGGCAGCTGGTATTCTATCGGTAATGGAGTGGCCAGCACAGTCACCAGATCTGAACCCCATTGAGCTGTTGTGGGAGCAGCTTGACCGTATGGTACGCAAGAAGTGCCCATCCAACCAATCCAACTTGTGGGAGCTGCTTCTGGAAGCGTGGGGTGCAATTTCTCCAGATTACCTCAACAAATTAACAGCTAGAATGCCAAAGGTCTGCAATGCTGTAATTGCTGCAAATGGAGGATTCTTTGACGAAAGCAAAGTTTGATGTAAAAAAAATCTTATTTCAAATACAAATCATTATTTCTAACCTTGTCAATGTCTTGACTCTATTTTCTATTCATTTCACAACATATGGTGGTGAATAAGTGTGACTTTTCATGGAAAACACAAAATTGTTTGGGTGATCCCAAACTTTTGAAGGGTAGTGTATTTCAACAAGCCTAATTTAACCACATATTTGGAAGTGAAAACTAAACAGCAAATTAAAAGTTATTACTGAAAATGTTCAATCTTAGTGGTTGATTGCATTGCTGAGCTACTTCCTGGTTCAGCCTATACCATCGCAGGTGGAAGTAACCATTGATAAACTACCTGACCGGAGCAACTGAGAAGTCATAGATAATAGCAAATCATGTACACTGTCTAACTGAGGCAACACGTTTTGCTGTGGTGTTGATGAAAGGACAGGTTTACAACTGGTGCTCAGTTGCCCCATAAGATGCTGCTGTAAAGCTGTGTTGCCTAGTGGTCCCATATCCAAAATCGGAGAAATGAAGCCGGTAGGGGCTGTCTGGGTAGTGTAGTGGTCTATTCCGTTGCCTACCAGCACGGGGAAGGTGATTTGAATCCCCGTGTTGCCTCCGGCTTGGTCAGGCGTCCCTACAGACACAATTGGCCGTGTCTGTGGGTGGGAAGCCGGATGTGGGTATGTGTCCTCACTGCACTAGCGCCTCCTCTGGTTGATTGGGATGCCTGTTCGGGGGGGAGGGGGAACTGAGGGGAATAGCGTGATCCTCCCACGCGCTACGTCCCCCTGGTGAAACTCCTCACTGTCAGGTGAAAAGAAGTGGCTGGTGACTCCACATGTATGGGAGGAGGCATGTGGTAGTCTGCAGCCCTCCCTGGATCAGCAGAGGGGGTGGAGCAGAGACCGGGATGGCTCAGAAGAGTGGGGTAATTTGGTTGGATACAACTGGGGAGAAAAAAGGGAAAAAATACTCCCCCCCCCAAAAAAAAGAAAGAAATGAAGCCAGCGACAGGATGAAATTACCGATATGCGCGGTGGGAAAAACTACAAAAATAAGTCACAACATTTTCAATTGGCAAGAATTTTCCTTTATCTGGCTGCTGGTTCACTGGAATTGGCCCTTTAAAGAGCAATACCTGCACAATGTCAAATGGGACCCATGCACACTCTTTAATACCCTCTGGGTCATGGGACTGTCTTATAGGATCATCTGTGAGTTGTAATAAAGGCTACTGGGATTTTGTTTGCACACAAACTCGCCCCTAAAAAGGGCATCAAAGAATTGGATAGGGTGCTTAGGGATCCAGCACTTACTTCATGAAGTCTCATATTAGCATGCTAAGGGAATCTGTATTTTAAAGGAAAGTCACAAAGGAACTGGGTCATTGTTTCTGTTTTCTTCACTAAAGACTCACCATGTGTAGGGTTTCACTAATTACCCTTAAGGGCACTCCCTGTACAATGAGTCTTCTTATAACTGGGAACTCAAAGGGGACACGCCAAACTACATTGACCTTAATTCTGTCCAATCCCAAGAGAGGGCCCCAGCTATATAAGCAACCTCGCACATCCCCAAACAATCTGAAAAGCAGGAGACAAGAAAGGAAAGGTGGACCAGAAGTGGGACATTAGCAGGTGGGTGTCATCCAAGGTAAACATAATCTTCCCTTTGATTGACTTGATTGATTTTGACACATGTTGAAATCCTGATCTTCTTTCTTTGATATAACAGAGATGTCCACAGCAAGAAAGGCAAAAATGCATCTTGTGATCTTTTTCATCTTGGCATCCGCGGTGGACAAAAGCTGTCAGTTAACACAAAGTGACTGCGGAGCCACCTTTAGACGGCCAGGTAATTGCATTTTCCCCTGTTCCAATATGTCATCTTTCTACGTTTCGCAGATCTTGAAAAGGAATTTATGCTTCCATTCTCATGAATGTGAAAATCCATAAAGCTTGGTACACAAAACTTCTGATGTCTTCACCCCAAACACTTGCAGCTCAATTCAACCCTGGGAATTTGGGAATTCTACAAAAGGCCATTTTTGCCTCACTGCCAATGGCAATGAAGCATAATCTATGCAGAACAAGCAAACTGGATATGCACGTGGATTTTTTACCCAATATTTTATTCTTTCCTTCTTCCAACTAACATTCAATATTAATTACATTTCAGTACTCTCAAGTGCAGTATTTAAATGCACATCTAACAGATATCCAAATGCTGCCTAAAAGAAACAATTAGCGTCAGTGATTATCTTTGAAAATGTAACATACTAAATGACAATGGTGGGAAAAATGTTACGATGTTTACTTATTGACTTATTTTCCCTTACCTTAGAATACACTGACATCTCTGTTGAATGTGGCACCTCTTCAATTGGCCTGGCAATCCTCATCTGCCCTGTTGTCTACACCGGCTACAACGAGTCACTGCTCATCCTCAATCATATGTTCGATGACCCGGCATGTAAAGGGACCTTGGATGAAAGTGTGACCCCACCAGTTGCCAGGTTCACCTTCCCCATCAACTCAAGCAGTGCTTGCGGCAGCAACTTCAGGGTTAGTAGAGTTGGAGGGAGAAGTTAAGATTGGGACCATCCCTATTTTAGAAATTCATGAGAATTTCTTTTTCTTCCTGTGCTTGACATGACTATAAATATTGCCTCCAGACCACGAGCGCTCCTGGCACAGGGATTTTCTCTGACTTCTCCAACATCCAGACGGTTAACATCAGTGGCGTGATTCACTCCCACGATCCCACCACGGGCATAGTCACCTATAACGCTGAGCTCAAATACTTCTACTCCTGTGCTTATCCTCTGGAGTACCTCGTCAACAATACCCGTGTGGATGTGTAAGCTCCTTTCCTTGGCTTTTTTAAAAAAAATTTTTTAATGAGTCTGTGGGCCTCATTCAGCAATCGTTCATACGTACAAATGTGTTCTTACACACTCATGGGATTTTTTAGCCCTGAAGTTTGTCTCAGAGACCAGTGTAGAACCTGGGTAACCCTGAATTTAGACACTGCTTGGCCAACACTGATGTCTTTGCAGGCCTGGGTGATTGCTTGACACAAGAGGTAGACAACAGATGTCAGGGGGAAGGAATTACAAATAACCATCAGGCTTTGTGCTGGCTGTCAGACAATCTTGAGGGCTAAGAAAATTCCATGGGTGTGCAAGAACAAATTTGTACGTACGAATGATTGATGACTGAGGCCAGGGACTTTGTGGGGAGTTTTATGAACGTGAGCGTAGATTGTGTTCTTACATGGGACACTTGGCATTCTGTCAACTTTCCCAAGGTAAGTGTTCTGTGGTTGTTGCACTTCCTTTTGAATGTGTGCAGTCTCTGGAAATTTATAAGAATCATCAAATATATAAAAAGCCAACCCATAAATAGCCACTAAAATCAGTTTGCAAGTTTGCAAACGATGGATGTTATTCACCTCCTATGAAGCACACTAGACCTGATCAAAATCTCTTCAGGTGGGAGTAAACATGGTGGCACTGCTACTCCAACTTCTGAATCTGAAATCAGCAGTCAGTGCACAAACCTGAGTCTGATTACTTCTGTCCTTACACATTTTGCCAACTGGACAATCTTATACCCCCATCCTCCAGATTTAGCTGAAAGAGGGATGGTCTAGTGAAATACTGTGAGACTTGGTGTCACTCTCCATTCTGTCGTCTGTGTCCAAGCATGCCCTGCAGTAACAAACAGACATGTCTCTGTGGATCACCCCACACTCACTGACGCCAGACTTCGTCCCATACAGGTCATCATCCTCCATTTCGGTGAAAGACAACAATGGAAGTTTCATCAGCACTTTGAGCATGAACATCTTCAGCGTAAGTTAAGGGAGCCATGTTTTATGTTGCTACAGCAGTGTTAGTCTTTACGCGGCTTTGCTTTGTGCCTCATGTAGATCCACCGACAACAATAAGAACACAGCTATTACTTACTTCTATAGCTTCCGTTTGTGTCCTGTTTTAGCACATTGAAATGAATTATCCAGAAGATGGCAGCATACTGAAGCTATGTCAAAGAACGTAGGCTACGTAACAGCGTGGCATCATGGGTAGACGTGTAGTCTGTGTTGTATTAGCCAAACATTTTGTTCATGTTGGTAATGCTTATGTATAATTGCATATGTACATGCACACATAAGACGGGTTCCACTCCCAGCCTTACAAACTCACAAACAAGTATATTATATTTTAATAATGCAATGTAATTATCAATTGAGAATAAAAGGGATGTAAGGATGGAAAGCATGGTACTATATATTTTTTAAACATACACAAAGACGGTAAATATCTTGAGAGTGGTGATAAAAAAAAACACCCGAGTTATGTCTGCAATCTCTGTGGCTCTTTGAGGAATGGTCTTACTCATAAGTGGCTCTCCTAAGAAAATTAGTGAGTACCACTGTGCTACAGTATGGCGGGCTTGAAGTCAGTTTATCTGAAACTGCTCTACCCTGATCATAGTGACAGTAGTTCCTTCAATGGACTCACCACAGGTGAGCGGTAAGACAGACTTGGTGGTAAGACAGGCCTGTTGTTGCATCACCCCATTGGAAAGAAAAGAGCACCTGAAATGTAAACAAGAAATTAATCCTCTTCTGGTCAATGTCTTTATGCACACTCAACAATCCAGGTAAGGAAATCACAGGAAGTAGAACCAGTTCATCAGGACACAACATTTGTTGAGAGAAACGTTTCATCATCATCTAAGTGACCTCTTCAGGAGACTGAAGCAGACTGAAGAGGTCACGTAGATGATGATGAAACGTTTCTCTCAACAAATGTTGTGTCCAGATGAACTGGTTCTACTTCCTGTGATATTCTGGGGACTGATTTAGCGATTCATCATTCAGGAATTGTTTCTACATTTTTCTTTAGTTCAGTTTTTATCACACAGTAAGGGAAACTTTCTTTTGAAAAATGGGTCTTAAAAAACCTATTGCCAAACATCACATCACTTACCATCCAAATCAACAAAGCATCTTAAGGCTAGAAGGAATGCTCATAAAAAAGGCTACTTGCTAATACTAACCAAAACATGCAGCTAGCCAATCCATCATTTTCTCTTTACAGGATTTTCAATATACCCAGCCTCTGGTCATACCACCTCTGGGCTTAGAACTGAGGACCAAAGTGTTTGTCCAGGTCAAGGCATCCAACTTGACTGATCAGTAAGACCCTCCATTTATTTTACAAATACTCACTTTAGCTCGTTTTTTCCTTTAAATAAGAAGCATAACACTTCTGAAGTACATACTTCAGAAACAAACTTAGCTAGAGGTCTGTAAAAGACAGAGAAGCATTTTCCTACGGTGTAGCTCAGGTTTCCACTGCTGTTGCTTTGACCCCCTGTCTCACCCTAAACTGACAGGTACCATGTTCTCCTGGACCGGTGCTATGCCTCCGTCTCGCCACACCCCACCAACTCCACTTTCTTCAACCTGTTTGTCCCGTAAGTCCTCATCCTCTGTTCTGAATTAAGAGCCAAAGTCCATATCCCTCCGATCTGTATCAACTATATCCATACGTCCTTTCTTGTAAATCCCACAGGTGCTCCAAACACCAGATGACCAACATCTCTGAGAATGGAGACGGTCAGCACGCCCGCTTCTCCTTCCCGGCCTTCCGTTTCCTCGAACAGCAGAACGAGACCATTTCCACCTACTACCTACACTGTGTCACCAGACTCTGCGAGAAGAGCACCTGCGATGACTTCAAGGTAAGTCTGGGCTTAAAAACCCAACCCGTACCCCATTTCCCCCACGACACGAGAGACGGCAATGCTGTGATATCATAAGCGTGTTTCTGCGAGAGACAGACAGGCTTTGTCGTGCTCATCTGCAGCAGTGCACCAGAAGGAGGAGAAGGGCTGTGGATTCTGACCCTTTAAAGGAAGGAATGACAGAGTCTACCACCCTCTCCTCATCCAAACCCATAGTCACCAAGGTTGAGAGTGGTAAGTACAACATTTCTCTTTCAGTGCTACACACACACACACACACACACACACCATATTTCCCGGACTACAAGTCGCATCGGAGTATTAATGGCATTGTAAAGATGCGTTGTAGAGAAAACCATGTAAGTTGCTTTGGTGTGTGTAGTGTTTCTATGGCGGTACCATAGAGAGTGAATGAGTAGATCAAACATTCCCACACTGTCGTGTAAGTCGCGGACTCGCTGAGGTGAGGTTTAGCAGTAACAGTAACGTCTCACAACAGTCGCCATTCTCGTTTGAACTGCACAAATGGCCACGTCAAGTCCCTTCTACTTTGCTTTTCTATGGGCGGTACAGTAGCTTCAACTGAGTCACCACAGGATTAAACAGTGCCATCTAGTGGCCTTAGTGGAAATGCAGCGTATTCGTCCGACGAAATTGCCCTTTCGCAAAGTCCCGCCCCCCTTAGTCACTGTTGCTATGCCCGTCATGCGTTTCAGAACTATCCCGGAAGTAGCCGGAAAACAGCAAAACATGAGGGAAGAAATCAGCGCATTGTGTGGGTAACAGTAACAGTAATAACACGTTAGCTGTATTAGCTATCAATAATAGCTAGTAGCTAGCTTAGCTTGGAGCAGACAGGTATTTGTGTTGATTCTGGATGGATGAAGCTGGCCATGGGGGGGGGGGGTCTGCTATACTGCCAAATCTATTGCCCACATTGCGCTTCTTGCGTTGTGGGTTTGGGGAAGGGAAAGAAAATTACACCCCTCCAGACTTTTCACATATCTAGTATCCGGTCTGCAGATCCCATAAGTCCACCGTTTCAGCACTTTGCTGTGTGTTTGAAAGCTTGACGGACCGTTGCTAAGGGAGGATTGGACCAGCACCGTTCTGGGGCGGTACTTTGCGAAAGGTCAGTTACATTGTATATAGACGAGTTTTCCCGCCCTTCCCTAGGGCGCCGGGGTGGGTGCATTGTTCTTCCGGTCTAAACATCCGTAGCCGGATGTAAACATGCCAGCCTAGATCTGCGGTATCTTCAACAACACTAAACATTAGAAATGGAGGTGAGAAAATCACAAGATGGCCCAGGGACGCATTGTGCGGCGCGTGGCGGTACTGATGCAGGGAAACGCCTGAATGAGCGGTTGGACAGAGCGAGTGTGTTGCCCATCGACCTGCCACAAGACGGCGCTGTCCCTGCCTGCATCATGCCCCTGTTTTCCAGCAGCACATATGTCGAATCACGGATGGTGTTGAAGGCTTTGAATCTGAAGAAACCACCGAAAACCGCCTTTGTTTGTTCCCATCACGTCATGGCCAAAAAGCCAAGCAACGAGAACCCTTTCCCTGAAGCGCGGTAACGAGGTCGCTAGCCGTTACACCGGAAGAGAAAAGCACAGGGTGGCCCGAATGCGGAAATGGACCGGAAGTGCCGCCGCGTAAACTCGCGTATAAACTGCTTTGGGATATAAATCGCAGGAGCAGCCGGACGAGTAAAAACAAAACGAAACGGCGGTTTATAATCCAGGAAATACGGTAAACTTTGCAGTGGCGCTTCTCGGGGTCAGGTTACCCAGTGTGGGGTCAGCAGCCACCGCTGTTTTAAATGAGAGCCGGCACACGGGGAACACCGCGGCTACGACAGGAACTCTTGCACAAGAAACCCGTCTCAAACAGCTAGCTGCCTGTGTCGTCTCTGAATCCCGAAACACCGGCGACGTGTCACGTGGAAAGGTAAATTCTTTGGAGGAGAAAGGCAGAGAAGCTGGCTATGTTCTGTATCGTTTACCTTCCAAACACATCCTATAACTGCAACACACATCTGTATATTCTGCTTTGGCTGCCACTAAACTCCCAGTTGTGTGGTTGACCTGCTGCGACTCAAGTTTCATCCAGCACTAATGACGGTGGCCGCCAGGGGGCAGACCATAGCGCCACCATTCCTATTCTCCTCCTGTAGGGAGCAAATGCTAATTTCTTTCTCCTTTTCATCTCTTTTTCAGTTCTGGGATCTAAAGAGGAAGGTATGTTTCATTCACTTCTAAGCCTTTTGTGTCAGTGGGCTATACTACTGACACAGTTGCATCCCGGGAGGTTTGTAAATCCATAAATGTTGGGTTCACCAGTGTTGCTTGTGGGACGATGACGTGACCAACCTCGGCTGTCTGTGAGGGTGTAGGGAGGGAGCCCAGTGATAAACGTGGCAGGAAGGTGAAGTTAGTTGGTGGTCTGAAACAGGGCTGTAGTCATGCTCACTGAAAGGGATGGGTCTTTTTTTTTCTCCAGAAACGTGGACCTTGTTTTTCCAAGTAGACGTCTTATTATGCAAACCAGATTTTGACCTGCTGTGGCTATGCGTTCACTGTACTTAATACTATGAATACTGTGCTAAGACTGGTGACTTAGTTGGAAGGCTCACCAAGTAGGGGATATGTCAGGCTAAAAACATGATGTGCTGGGGACTGTTGGCTTATTCTATTTTGTTCCTTGAGTAACTGCTTGGTTTCTTTGAACACACTTTCATTAGACTTTGTGGACCTTTCATTTATTTGGGAGGGGAATGAATGAATGAAATATGATGACTTATTTCAAACATGTAAATAGCCGAGCCGGCCCCCATCTTGGCTGCAGCTACTGTACCTTACATGATACCTACGAAGGACTCTAATGTAAGTATTTGTACCCTGGTTGTCTTGCGAGCAGATCTGTCCAGCAGCGAGTCCGACTCCTCTGTGGGACTCGGGATAGCCGTGGGGATCCTGACTGTGGCCGTCCTTGTGGTTGTGGCCATGGCCGCTGTCTTGTACAGGAGGCGCAGACACTGATAAGGGCAGCGGCACCTCATCAACTTGTTGGCGGACTAGCGTCAGCATATTACTCCTGACATCACTGTCTTGTTGTCACGTAGCATGTTAACGTTGCAGGATAGGAGGTGTATAATCCTGGTAGACTGCAGTGAAATGCAAAGTGGAAAGAAAAAAATCATAGAAGTTTAGAAAAGGAGTGCTTGCTTGTTTTCGCACAATTACTGCAATACCTAATGAAGTGCTTAAGTGTTGCTGCATCATTTGCTCTGGTTTATTGAAAGATAAAGGGGAAGGCTGAACACAGAACTACTAGTGTGTGTACAGCGATACACAGCGTAGTCAGAATGCTTCAGTCAGTCAGTCAGTCAGTCAGGCAGGCAATATGTTCACAGCAGAAATGAATGTAGTACACGTGGCAGTGCAACAGAAATATGACCTTTTTTTATGACAAAGCCAAACTAAAAGTATGACCCTGACTCTACGTGTGTCTGTTGATCAGCAAGTGGACTCTTTAGACAAGAGAATGCACAGATGTTTGCACAAATATTTGTCGTGGTAATGTAGAAAAACTGCAAAAATAAAAAGGTCAACAATATCGAGTTTGGCATGTGAAATAATGTTGAGATTTTTGAGAGTGAAGGAGTGGTTCAAGTTATTGTTTCATTGTTTAAATTTCTTTTCTTTATGATAATAAAATGCTCGACATCTGAGAAAAAACCCCAAAATGAAGTTGCCTTAATGGCTTTTTATTTACCAACACAGTATTGAGCTTCCAATGTTTGATTCAGTCCACAATATTCACTCCGATAACCTACTGAGCTTGTGTGCCTTTTTAAAACCTTTCTCCAGGAAAGTAGAAAATGGGAAGACAGCTTATTCTTGAAACAGAATAAAAAATGTATATGTGGAAAATAGTTGTTGTTGAGTCAACTTCTCACAAAGCATATCAACGGTTCTGTATGGTCCCATAATCTCTCTTTGACGTGTGTGTGTGTGTGTGTGTGTGTGTGTGTGTGTGTGTGTGTGTGTGTGTGTGTGTGTGTGTGTGTGTGTGTGTGTGTGTGTGTGTTGGCTCACCAGTAAACAGTTCCCACCCTTGTAGAAATCCTCAGAGCAGCGCTAACACGGCCAGTCTAATGAATTACAAGCTACCCATGGGAAAACTGTTCTACCGTAAAACTGACTGGAGAATCAGTAGATCGTCTGTCCAACAGAAGCGTCTCCACGTTTCCGTCCTTGTCCCTGCTTGAGTGGGAACGTGTTTGCTGCTGCACCAGTGTTCCTCTTATCCGCTCGACATTTTCAGCAGGGGTCTATGGAGAGTGTCTCCTACCATGGTAAAGACTAGGGGCATGGGGCCGCTGTGGCCTAAATACTCATGCTGATGTGCCCTTGAGCAAGATACTTAACCCCCAACCAACTAACAGCTCCAGTGGAGCTGTTCAGTGGCCACTGGTGAAGACTGTGGTTGTATTGGGCAGCTCCCAGGTGTGACTGTGCAGGACATTGCTGAAAAAGAGCACACTACTACCCTGGGTAAATAAAGGTTAGAAAAATGCCAGCATCCGGGCGGCATGGTGGTCCATTCTGTTGCCTATCAACACGGGGACCGCTGGTTCTAATCCCCGTGGTACCTCCGGCTCGGTCGGGGGTCCCTATAGACACAACTGGCCGTATCTGCGGGTGGGAAGCCGGATGTGGGTATGTGTCCTGGTCGCTGCACTAGCGCCTCCTCTGGTTGGTCAGGGTGCCTGTTCGGGGGGGAGGGGGAACTGGGGGGAATAGCGTGATCCTCCCACACGCTACGTCCCCCTGGTGAAACTCCTCTCTGTCAGGTGAAAAGAAGCAGCTGGTGACTCCACATGTATGGGAGGAGACATGTGGTAGTCTGCAGCCCTCCCCGGATCAGCAGAGGGGGTGGAGCAGAGACCGGGACGGCTCAGAAGAGTGGGGTAATTGGCCGGGTACAATTGGGGAGAAGAAGGAAGGGGGAAAAGCCAGTTAGTATTTTGTAACCTGACTAGTGGAGAAAATCCCGTAATTCAGCTTAATGACTTAGTCACAACCAAACAAGCTGTTCCATGCAGCAGCAGCAGCAGCAGCAGCATCGAGCAGGTAGCACACAGCCCTGCACAAAATGAGTAGAGCGCTCCTACACCCAGCAGGCAGAACCAGGGAGGCTACGTCAAAGCAAAGGAGCATGGTCAGAAGATGCTCCGCACAAACACAGAGGAGGCCTGCACCTTTTGAGGGGAAGGCAGAAGACCACCATGGACAGATGTCCAATCCATCACAGGTTGCTGCCAAGCACACATGCAGAGTCCTCTAGGAGGAAACCCACATAACAATGGGAGAACGTGCCAACTTCACACAGCTGGGCGGGGATGAAACCCACCGTGTCACTGAGGTTTTTATTCTTTCTCTTGAAATTCACTGCACGTCAACGCTCAGAAGCTTCAACTTTCAACCGCTGATCTGGTAACACTCATTCGGACATCATTTAGTTCCAGTCACCTCCTCTATCCATGAAAGCCGTTATACATAATAGGTTGTTAACGCTTTATTGAAACAATGTAAGTGGACAAATGAAAAGAAGAGTTACAGATGAACCAAAATAATAAAGCATTCAAATGAGCAGGGTTAGAGACATCACAGAACAGCATTTAGCTAGCGCAAGTCTATAAAAGGGAGTTTTACGAAGTGATTTACTGCTTCCTACCAGTCTCAGCTCCTTTGGCAGGTGGTACCTGAGCGCAGGGCCGCTGGCAATAAAGGCCTGGTCACCTTTATTCCCATGCTTAGTCTTCGGACTGCTTAAACAGGCCCTGCCCATGGGTCTTAGGCTTCACGGTAGCTCATAAGAGCATAACATATCTGAGATATTGCTTCGGGACAGATTATTATTATTATTATTATTATGTTTGTTTTGTGCCTAACAGGAAAGCCAGAGAGGTGGAGTGAGGCTGATTATGTCTTTAAGTGCCCCATATAATTCAAATGTCTGAAATTATTTTCTGAAAAGTGGGACGATCTCACAGTCCCCCTGTTACCAGAGCAGAACCCTGCTGACACAAGGGCCGACCTGAACTGTGAGAGGCCGCGTGGGCCATAATTGGCAGCTACACTCTCTCATACACTATCAATATCCAGGCGTTAGCATGCTAACCCAAACTCCTCTTGTTCATCTGTGGCCCCAATTCGATGTCAGCTATTTAAGGCACACTTGCATAGAGTATGCATCTAGTCTTACAGCTAGCTTGTGGACACAATGAGGATTCGCATGTCACTGAAACCAGAATCTCTGACACGCTCTATACAAACTGTACTTCAGCCTGACCTTTGTAAGGAGTCACCGGTTACTAAAAAGGGAAAAAAAACACCCAATGAATGAATTTTTGACTGGAAATTGGATGCCACTGTCAAAAGTAGTAGCCGAGCAAACAAAAGAGGAGGTAGTCAGTAGGAAGATGAACCTTCCACAATTTGAATAACAAGGATGCTACCTTCGTTGAGTCATGACAGGACAACAGTAGACTGTAATAATATTTTCCTTGCGTTATTGAATTGGATATGTTGTCTCAGTTAACCGGGATAATCAGAGTTATCATATTAGTTATTTGGGTGCCAATACCTTTGTGGTGTCCATGAGAAGAAGTGGGTATTATTGCCGAAGGCAGTCATGCGATGATCTGTAACTCTGTCTAAGCTGAAACGAATATCCGCTGATTCAAGGAGAGTGACATTCTCTGAATATGATCATTTCTGTCTTTTCCATAACAGCCATGAGTAGAGCGTGCACTCCATACTATATATATATATATATGTATGTGTGTGTGTGTGTGTATGTGTATATATGTATATATATAGTACATATATATACACATACACACACAGTGGTGCTGGAAAGTTTGTGAACCCTTTAGAATTTTCTATATTTCTGCATAAACGACCTAAAACATCATCAGATTTTCACACGAGTCCTAAAAGTAGATGAAGAGAACCCAATTAAACAAATGAGACAAAAATGTTATACTTGGTCATGTATTTATTGAGGAAAATGATCCAATATTACATATCTGTGAGTGGCCAAAGTATGTGAACCTGTAGGATTAGCAGTTAATTTGAAGGTGAAATCAGAATCGGGTGTTTTCAATCAATGGGATGACAATCAGGTGTGAGTGGAGTGGGCGCCCTGTTTTATTTAAAGAACAGGGATCTAGCAAAGTCTGATCTTTACAACACATGTTTGTAGAAGTGTATCAAGGCAAGAACAAAGGAGATTTCTGAGGACCTCAGCAAAAGCATTGTAGATGCTCATCGGGCTGGAAAAGGTTACAAAACCATCTCTAAAGAGTTTGGAGTCCACCAATCCACAGTCAGACAGATTGTGTACAAATGGGGGAAATTCAAGACCATTGTTACCCTCCCCAGGAGTGGTGGACCATCAAAGATCACTTCAAGAGCAAGGCATGTAATAGTCGGGCAGGTCACAAAGGAGCCCAGGGTAACTTATAAGCAGCTAAAGGCCTCTCTCACATTGGCTAATGTTCATGTTCATGAGTGCACCAACAGGAGAACACTGAACAACAATGGTGTGCATGACAGGGTTGCAAGAAGAAAGCCGCTGCTCTCCAAAAAGAAGATTGCTGCCTGTCTGCAGTTTGCTAAAGATCATGTGGACAAGCCAGAAGGCTATTGGAAAAATGATTTGTGGACGGATGAGAGCAAAATAGAACTTTTTGGTTTAAATGAGAATCGTTATGTTTGGAGAAAGGAAAACACTGCATTCCAGCATAAGAACCTTACTCCATCTGTGAAACCTGGTGGTGGTGGTGGTGGTATCATGGTTTGGGCCTGTTTTGCTGCATCTGGGCCAGCACGGCTTGCCATCATTGATGGAACAAGGAATTCTGAATTATACCAGCGAGTTCTGGTATGCCATAAGCCTGCTTTCATGCCATAGGCCTGCTTATGTAACAGGCTTGTACTGTCTCATAAAGACTGTACTTGACGAACTGGATTGTTTTGCTCCTGATTTGTTGAGCACTTTCCCTACCGTGGAGTGTTTCTTTTAACAACGTTTTATGTTTATATATATATCATGTTTTTTATGATTACGGGAGAAAGGCAAGAGCTGTTTTTTCTCCTCGTTGGCCTGGATTTAAGGCATGACTTTGTACCAGGACAGTGGAACAAAAAACACTGTTTGGGGAAAGAAAGGGCAGACGCTGTTGTTCCATCTTGTGCTTACTTTGTTCCCAGCCCACCTGAACAACGGCACAGAACAATTTCGATGAACAGCGGCGATTTTGAAACCAAACTTACCGTTGTTTTGTTGCTGCGTATTTCTGCATTTTGCACAAAGGCATCTCCACAAATGTGACTGCACTTATGGCCAAATCCTGAACATTGTGCTGTTATTCCACGACAAGTGGGAATAATGCACTCCACTGAGTACGTTGTGAAGCTGATCTTGGAGTGATTGGGCTGTATATTAAAAGAACCTTGTTTTTAATGGCATCTCGTGGGAATAGTATGTCACAGATAGCCAGGTTTAGCCACGCTGCCGCTACACCTTTCTTCTCACGGGTAACACAGTGATAAAGGAGTGCAGGCAAGAGTAGGTTACACCAACTCTCCCTTGGGATTGCTGATGGCCGGCGACATGTGTTACAAGAAAAGCCAACACTGGGGAAAATGCACTCATCACAGCATCCTGCCATCCCAATGCTCAGAGCCTGAGCAGCTGCAGTGCTTTAACCACCTCAGCTCGTGCTAACCAGCCGGGCATCGAGTCATCCCTCGAGTTTCCTTTTGAAGTGTGCCAGGTCAAAGTGAAAATGGGAAAAGTCTCAGAAATGGTGGCTTGTGTAACACACCACACCCTCTGCACCGAGGAGCTTGTATGACATTTGCAGTAACACTCAAAGGAGCACCGTTCCCAAGGGCAGGTACCGCAGAAATGCTCTGTGATGAACTTAATGCACCAGAACACATTCCTTCTTTCCCGCCTTTTCTCCCACCGCTGCCGTTTATACACTGAAGTTTTGTCACAAAGCTGGACCAGTAACTTTATCCAACTGGGGTTCGTACCTGCGCTGTGTTCACCATTTACTTTCATCTGCATGACAAGCCTGATTCACCCTGCCTCACAATAATAGCAGGGAATTTCCCTTCAGTTCTGCTGAAAACTGGCCTCAAAATTCAAAGGGGCAGCTCCATCAGCAAGTTGCTCAGTTACTGGCAGACAGACAGACAGACAGACAGACAGACAGACAGACAGACAGACAGACAGACAGACAGAGATAGAGAGAGACAGACAGAGATAGAGAGAGACAGACAGAGATAGAGAGAGGAGAAGAGAGGAGAAAGAGACAGACAGACAGAGAGAAGGGCAGAGAGAGAGAGAGATAGAGAAGGACAGAGAGAGAGATAGAGAGAGAGCGGACAGACAGAGAGATAGAGAGAGGAGAAGAGAGGAGAAAGAGCGGACAGAGAGACAGACAGAGATAGAGAAGGACAGACAGAGAGAGAGATAGAGAGAGAGAGATAAGGACAGAGAGAGAGAGAGAGATAGAGAGAGGAGAAGAGAGGAGAAAGAGCGGACAGAGACAGACAGAGAGAGAGAAGGACACAGAGAGAGAGAGAGATAGAGAAGGGCAGAGAGAGAGAGAGATAGAGAAGGACAGAGAGAGAGATAGAGAGAGAGCGGACAGAGAGAGAGAGAGAGATAGAGAAGGGCAGAGAGAGAGAGAGATAGAGAGAGGAGAAGAGAGGAGAAAGAGCGGACAGAGACAGACAGAGAGAGAGAAGGACAGAGAGAGAGAGAGAGAGAGATAGAGAGAGGAGAAGAGAGGAGAAAGAGCGGACAGAGACAGACAGAGAGAGAGAAGGACAGAGAGAGAGAGAGACAGAGATAGAGAGAGGAGAAGAGAGGAGAAAGAGCGGACAGAGACAGACAGAGAGAGAGAAGGACAGAGAGAGAGAGAGACAGAGATAGAGAGAGGAGAAGAGAGGAGAAAGAGCGGACAGAGACAGACAGAGAGAGAGAAGGACAGAGAGAGAGAGAGAGAAGGACAGAGAGAGAGAGAGAGAGAAAGAGAGAGAGAGAGAGAGAGAGAGAGAGAGAGAGAGAGATAGAGGAAGAGCGGACAGAGAGACAGACAGATGGAGAGAAGGACAGAGAGAGAGAGAGGGAGAGGGAGAGAGAGAGAGAGAGAGAGAGGGAGAGGGAGAGAGAGCGAAAGAGAAAGAGGACAGAGAGAGGGAGAGAGAGAGATAGAGAGAGGAGAAGAGAGGAGAAAGAGCGGACAGAGACAGACAGAGAGAGAAGGACAGAGAGAGAGAGAGAAGGACAGAGAGAGAGAGAGAGAGAAAGAGAGAGAGAGAGAGAGAGAGAGAGAGAGAGATAGAGGGAGAGCGGACAGAGAGACAGACAGATGGAGAGAAGGACAGAGAGAGAGAGAGAGAGAGAGAGAGAGAGAGAGAGAGAGAGGGAGAGAGAGCGAAAGAGAAAGAGGACAGAGACTTCCACTTCGGGGAAATGGCCAAGAAAGTACCAAACCTCCTACTGTTTAGGCCAGAGGAGAACCTGGCAGTTCTCCTGGTGAAGGAGCAGCAGCTCCTCTGGCAGTGAAACACCACCTGCTGCCCCAGCCTGCAGGACTCACAACCACTGAGAGACCCCCAAGACACCAGGTATATGCTGCTGCTGCTGCTGCTGCTGCTGCTGCTGCTGCTGCTGCTGCTGCTGAGTCACCGCATCCCGCTGGCTGCCATGCTGCACTGTACTGGATGGCAGGGAGGGGGAGGGGCTGACTGCTGCGGTGGGCCAAGATATGGAGCAGGCTTATGTGGTGACGCCTATGTATTGGTGTGTGATGTCATGTGAATCTAATGTGTATTTAATACGTGATGTCATGTGAATCTAATGTGTATTTAATATGTGCTGTAATGTTTTAATCTTCTGCAAACTGCTTTAGCAACAGCATATTTTTTGTTCATGCCAATAAAGCTATTTGAATTTGAATTTGAGAGAGAAAGAGAGGACAGAGAGAGAGAGGGAGGGAAAGAGATTTGATTTTTAAAAAGCATTTATGAAAAAGACTGGAAAAAGTCCAAAAAAACGTTTCCATGACAAAACAAATTACTGTACAGCACGGTTAAAGGAACAATTTCATCACTTACCTAAAAATGGTATTGAATATTGAAGAGAGAGAGAGAGAGAGAGAGAGAGAGAGAGAGAGAGAGAGAGGGAGAGAGAGAGAGAGAGAGAGAGAGAGAGAGAGAGAGAGAGAGAGAGAGAGAGAGAGAGAACAAGGATGAGTAAGAGACCTTGCAGAGGTAGAGCAAGTGAGGGCTGAGACAGAGAATAGCCGAGGCTTTGAACTTGCCAGCAAGGAGTGAGTGGTGGCTAGTCTTCAGAGCAGAATCCATCACACACACACACACACACACACACACACACACACACACACACACACAGTGAGAACCTGGGGAAACGGTAAGCTTCAGCTCGCCTCTGGCCCTGCCTCACGTTTCTCACAAAGAGAATGCAACTCCAGAGCTATGCTACAGGCCACGGGCAGGCTGGAGGAGCCGAGGCTGCAGTGAGATGACCAGGAGCCGAGGCTGCTGTAGTGAAGGAGCTATGCTACAGGCCACGGACAGGCTGGAGGAGCCGAGGCTGCTGTAGTGAAGGAGCTATGCTACAGGCCACGGGCAGGCTGGAGGAGCCGAGGCTGCTGTAGTGAAGGAGCTATGCTACAGGCCACGGACAGGCTGGAGGAGCCGAGGCTGCCGTGAGATGTAAAGGCTTGTAGCAACATCTGAGTGACTGTTTTAACTCATCTCATGAAGTTGCATGGATGTAAATGAAATCTACTACTTTCAGCTGCTCCCGTTAGGGGGCGCCACAGCGGATCATCCGTTTCCATCTCTTCCTGTCCTCTGCATTTTCCTCTGTCACACCAGCCACCTGCATGTCCTCCCTCACCACCTCCATAAACCTCCTCTTTGGCCTTCCTCTTCTCCTCTTCCCTGGCAGCTCCATATTCAGCATCCTTCTCCCAGTATACCCAGCATCTCTCCTCCACACATGTCCACACCATCTCCATCTTGTCTCTCTTGCTTTGTCTCCAAACCGTCCAACCTGAGCTGTCCCTCTAATATACTCCTTCCTAATCCTGTCCTTCTTCGTTACTCCCAGTGAAAATCTTATCATCTTCACCTCCACCACCTCCAGCTCCTCCTCCTGTCTTTTCATCAGTGCCACTGTCTCCAGACCATACAACATAGCTGGTCTCACTACCATCTTGTAAACCTTCCCTTTAACTCTTGCTGGTACCCTTCTGTCACACATCACTCCTGACACTCTTCTCCACCCACTCCACCCTTTATTTACACGTATGTAAATAAAATAAGCAAACAAAATACCGTTCATCCCTGTTGAGCAGCAACAACAAGACGAGGCTCTGAAACATCTACGCACTTTTAAATATCAACACAGTTTTAAATATCAACACAGTTTTAAATATCAACACAGTTTTAAATAGCTACAAAGTTTTATGTATCAACACAGTTTTACATATCAACACAGTTTTAAATAGCTACAAAGTTTTATGTATCAACACAGTTTTACATAGCTACAAAGTTTTATGTATCAACACAGTTTTAAATATCTACAAAGTTTTAAATAGCTACAAAGTTTTATGTATCAACACAGTTTTAAATATCTACAAAGTTTTAAATAGCTACACAGTTTTATGTATCAACACAGTTTTAAATATCTACAAAGTTTTAAGTATCAACACAGTTTTAAGTATCAACACAGTTTTAAATATCGAGACAGTTTTTGCTTCTGGTGATGGTGAACAGCTCGCTTCATTGACCACTGTACTACTACATATAGATACACAAATGAGTGATTTTAAGAGATCACCGCTAGAGGGCACTCTGACTGCTCTTTAGTATTCAAGAAACATCCATGTCGTTTCATATTCCCTCCACCCCCGAGCCCTCTCACACGCTGCTGACACGTAATAATAATAACAATAATAGTAATAGTAATAGTAATAATAATAGTACACAGTACAAAGACCTGGAGACTGAAGTGAACAGGATGTGGGGCGTGAAGACAGAGACAACACCGGTGGTCATCGGAGCTCTGGGACTCAAGAAGAAGGGAATGGAAAAGTTAACCACCCGTAACCCAGGCAACGTCAACATCTGTGCAGTGCAGAAGATCGCCCTACTCAGAATAGCCCACATATTACCACGAGTGCTGTCAATCAAGAGACAGCTGCCCTACAGTGCCTCAGGTCCACAGCTTGGACCGGCTCTACAGGATGTAAAACAGGAAACATGAAAGAAACGATAATAATGATAATAATAATGATAATAACAATAACAATAGCAATAATAATAACAATAGTAATAATAATAATGACAATAATAATATATACGAAATATATATAATATATACAATATGTTAAGTATGTAATTATAAACATATACCAATATGTTAAGTATGTAATTATAAACATATACCAATATGTTACACATGTAATCATGAGCAGTTCTGTCTAGTACTCTAGTGGGTCTTTCATTATCTCCTGTTGTTCTACAGATCCGCAGTGGGGGAGGCTGCAGTATAAACCTCTATTGTTTACTGTGCTGAATGAAGGGTTTGTAATGGAGCAACGTGTTGTGACTACTGTGTCATCATCATGGTGGTGGGTCGGATGATTTAAAGGGTGTGAAAATAGTATTCACGTCGTTTTCCAAGCATTCATGGAAGATTTGATGTTTCCTCTGGACCACATTTGTTGCTAACGTGACAGATTAAGATGAATTTCTCATTAAAACTGTCTATCCATGGTGGTGCGAACTCACGCTTACAGCGGCCTCACCCAGTACCAGCGGCCTCACCCAGTACCAGCAGCCTCACCCAGTACCAGTGACCTCACCCAGTACCAGCGGCCTCATCCAGTACCAGCGGCCTCACCCAGTACCAGCAGCCTCACCCAGTACCAGCAGCCTCACCCAGTACCAGCGGCCTCATCCAGTACCAACGGCCTCACCAAGTACCAGCGGCCTCACCCAGTACCAGCGGCCTCACCCAGTACCAGCGACCTCACCCAGTACCAGCGGCCTCATCCAGTACCAACGGCCTCACCCAGTACCAGCGGCCTCACCCAGTACCAGCGGCCTCATCCAGTACCAGCGAACTCACCCAGTATCAGAGGCCTCACCCAGTACCAGAGGCCTCATCCAGTACCAGCGGCCTCATCCAGTACCAGCGGCCTCACCCAGTACCAGAGGCCTCACCCAGTACCAGCGGCCTCACCCAGTACCAGAGGCCTCACCCAGTACCAGCGGCCTCGCCCAGTACCAGCGACCTCGCCCAGTACCAGCGGCCTCATCCAGTACCAGCGGCCTCACCCAGTACCAGAGGCCTCACCCAGTACCAGCAGCCTCATCCAGTACCAGCGGCCTCACCCAGTACCAGAGGCCTCACCCAGTACCAGCGGCCTCACCCAGTACCAGCGGCCTCACCCAGTACCAGCGGCCTCATCCAGTACCAGCGGCCTCACCCAGTACCAGAGGCCTCACCCAGTACCAGCGGCCTCACCCAGTACCAGAGGCCTCACCCAGTACCAGCGGCCTCATCCAGTACCAGCGGCCTCACCCAGTATCAGAGGCCTCACCCAGTACCAGCGGCCTCATCCAGTACCAGCGGCCTCACCCAGTATCAGAGGCCTCACCCAGTACCAGAGGCCTCATCCAGTACCAGCGGCCTCACCCAGTATCAGAGGCCTCACCCAGTACCTTCCATGCAGTGTCTTTGTCCATGTCTGCATCTAAGTTTGGTCTTCGTTTGATGGCTGGGAGAGCTGGCACTGGATCGGCTGAGGCAGTTTGGTCTGCTGCATCCTGTGGGCCCAGGGACCACGGCCCTGCCCAGAGCAGCGCCCGAGGATGAGACACCGAGGGCAGTCTGACAGGAGGGGCAAGCTAAGCTAACTGCTAGCCATGCAGACCGACAGTTATCCTGGCTGACCTTCGTTCCCCTGGACAGTGATTTTTTGTTTAGTTTGGCTATGTGTGTTAGTGTGGATATGTGTGTTAGTGTGGATATGTGTGTTAGTGTGGATATGTGTGTTAGTGTGGCTATGTGTGTTAGTGTGGATATGTGTGTTAGTGTGGATATGTGTGTTAGTGTGGCTATGTGTGTTAGTGTGGATATGTGTGTTAGTGTGGATATGTGTGTTAGTGTGGCTATGTGTGTTAGTGTGGATATGTGTGTTAGTTTGTATATGTGTGTTAGTGTGGATATGTGTGTTAGTGTGGATATGTGTGTTAGTGTGGATATGTGTGTTAGTGTGGGTATGTGTGTTAGTGTGGATATGTGTGTTAGTGTGGCTATGTGTGTTAGTGTGGATATGTGTGTTAGTTTGTATATGTGTGTTAGTGTGGATATGTGTGTTAGTGTGGATATGTGTGTTAGTGTGGATATGTGTGTTAGTGTGGGTATGTGTGTTAGTGTGGATATGTGTGTTAGTGTGGCTATGTGTGTTAGTGTGGATATGTGTGTTAGTGTGGATATGTGTGTTAGTGTGGATATGTGTGTTAGTGTGGATATATGTGTTAGTGTGGGTATGTGTGTTAGTGTGGATATGTGTGTTAGTGTGGCTATGTGTGTTAGTGTGGGTATGTGTGTTAGTGTGGATATGTGTGTTAGTGTGGATATGTGTGTTAGTGTGGATATGTCTGTTAGTGTGGATATGTGTGTTAGTCTGGGTGTGTGTGTTAGTGTGGATATGTGTGTTAGTGTGGATATGTGTGTTACTGTGGATATGTGTGTTACTGTGGATATGTGTGTTAGTGTGGATATGTGTGTTAGTGTGGATATGTGTGTTAGTTTGGATATGTGTGTTAGTCTGGATATGTGTTTTTGTCTTTGTGTTGCACTGTTGTGGGCTGGGGGAAATTATATTTCATTTCATTTCATAAATGACAGTGTTCCTGATTTGTATCTATCTATCTATCTATCTATCTATCTATCTATCTATCTATCTATCTATCTATCTATCTATCTATCTATCTATCTGTCTATCTATCTGTCTATCTGTCTATCTGTCTATCTGTCTGTCTGTCTATCTGTCTATCTATCTATCTATCTATCTATCTATCTATCTATCTATCTATCTATCTATCTATCTGTCTGTCTGTCTATCTGTCTATCTATCTATCTATCTGTCTATCTGTCTATCTGTCTATCTATCTATCTATCTATCTATCTATCTATCTATCTATCTATCTATCTATCTATCTATCTATCTATCTATCTATCTATCTGTCTGTCTGTCTGTCTGTCTGTCTGTCTGTCTGTCTGTCTGTCTGTCTGTCTGTCTGTCTATCTATCTATCTATCTATCTATCTATCTATCTATCTATGTGTCTATCTATGTGTCTATCTCTCTATCTGTCTATCTATCTATGTGTCTATCTATGTGTCTATCTATCTATCTATCTATCTATCTATCTATCTATCTATCTATCTATCTATCTATCTATCTATCTATCTATCTATCTATCTATCTATCTATCTATCTATCTATCTATCTCTATCTATGATGTGGTGGTTGGAGAAGTGGTGTTGAGTTGATCCTCTGGTACAACTCTTCTCTGCTCCACCGGTGGCCACAGACTTGATAAAGGAAGTCATAACCAAGTGAAAAACAGAATTTGATTTCCGTCACAGAAATTCAGCAACTGCCATGAACCTCATCAGAGGAAACACCGTCAGTTCTCTCTCCACGCCCACTACACGGCGTTTTCATTAGCATCAACATTCACGTGACTGCCGCATGACCGGTGATGAGACGAGAATGCAAATAAGCACAACGTCATCGTTGGTGTGGTTGTGGCTGCATCATGAGTGCCCGGTGCCGGTAACTCCATACCACTTAGTACGGCTGTGTGAAACGCCACTGTTCACTTCCCCAAAAGCTTCACGTAATGGCGGGTCAGGACTGTCGCAGATGTTCCGTTACTTCCTGCTGCTCTGTCTCTGTTTATGGCTCAGACACCAGCTCAGTCATTGCGACCCATGGAGCCAGGAAGGTTTCCCCTGCTGGCCTATGGTGACATCCTGCCCAGGCCTCCTACCTGCGGGCCCCTCACTCCACCTCACTGCTGGGGCCTCCTACCTGCGTGCCCCTCACTCCACCTCACTGCTGGGGCCTCCTACCTGCGTGCCCCTCACTCCACCTCACTGCCCAGGCCTCCTACCTGCGTGCCCCTCACTCCACCTCACCGCTGGGTCCTCCTACCTGCGTGCCCCTCACTCCACCTCACTGCTGGGGCCTCCTACCTGCGGGCCCCTCACTCCACCTCACTGCTGGGGCCTCCTACCTGCGTGCCCCTCACTCCACCTCACTGCTGGGGCCTCCTACCTGCGTGCCCCTCACTCCACCTCACTGCTGGGGCCTCCTACCTGCGTGCCCCTCACTCCACCTCACTGCCCAGGCCTCCTACCTGCGTGCCCCTCACTCCACCTCACCGCTGGGTCCTCCTACCTGCGGGCCCCTCACTCCACCTCACTGCTGGGTCCTCCTACCTGCGTGCCCCTCACTCCACCTCACTGCTGGGGCCTCCTACCTGCGTGCCCCTCACTCCACCTCACTGCTGGGGCCTCCTACCTGCGTGCCCCTCACTCCACCTCACTGCTGGGGCCTCCTACCTGCGTGCCCCTCACTCCACCTCACTGCTGGGGCCTCCTACCTGCGGGCCCCTCACTCCACCTCACTGCTGGGGCCTCCTACCTGCGTGCCCCTCACTCCATCTCACTGCTGGGGCCTCCTACCTGCGTGCCCTTCACTCCACCTCACTGCTGGGGCCTCCTACCTGCGGGCCCCTCACTCCACCTCACTGCTGGGGCCTCCTACCTGCGTGCCCCTCACTCCACCTCACTGCTGGGGCCTCCTACCTGCGTACCCCTCACTCCACCTCACTGCCCAGGCCTCCTACCTGCGTGCCCCTCACTCCACCTCACTGCCCAGGCCTCCTACCTGCGGGACCCTCACTCCACCTCACTGCTGGGGCCTCCTACCTGCGGGCCCCTCACTCCACCTCACTGCTGGGGCCTCCTACCTGCGGGCCCCTCACTCCACCTCACTGCCCAGGCCTCCTACCTGCGTGCCCTTCACTCCATCTCACTGCTGGGTCCTCCTACCTGCGGGCCCCTCACTCCACCTCACTGCTGGGGCCTCCTACCTGCGTGCCCCTCACTCCACCTCACTGCTGGGGCCTCCTACCTGCGTGCCCCTCACTCCACCTCACTGCTGGGGCCTCCTACCTGCGTGCCCCTCACTCCACCTCACTGCTGGGGCCTCCTACCTGCGTGCCCCTCACTCCACCTCACTGCTGGGGCCTCCTACCTGCGGGCCCCTCACTCCACCTCACTGCTGGGGCCTCCTACCTGCGTGTCCCTCACTCCACCTCACTGCTGGGGCCTCCTACCTGCGGGCCCCTCACTCCATCTCACTGCTGGGGCCTCCTACCTGCGGGCCCCTCACTCCATCTCACTGCTGGGGCCTCCTACCTGCGGGCCCCTCACTCCACCTCACTGCTGGGTCCTCCTACCTGCGTGCCCCTCACTCCACCTCACTGCTGGGGCCTCCTACCTGCGGGCCCCTCACTCCATCTCACTGCTGGGGCCTCCTACCTGCGGGCCCCTCACTCCACCTCACTGCTGGGGCCTCCTACCTGCGTGCCCCTCACTCCACCTCACTACTGGGGCCTCCTACCTGCGTGCCCCTCACTCCACCTCACTGCTGGGGCCTCCTACCTGCGTGCCCCTCACTCCACCTCACTGCTGGGGCCTCCTACCTGCGTGCCCCTCACTCCACCTCACTGCTGGGGCCTCCTACCTGCGTGCCCCTCACTCCACCTCACTGCTGGGTCCTCCTACCTGCGTGCCCCTCACTCCACCTCACTGCTGGGTCCTCCTACCTGCGGGCCCCTCACTCCACCTCACTACTGGGGCCTCCTACCTGCGGGCCCCTCACTCCACCTCACTGCTGGGGCCTCCTACCTGCGTGCCCCTCACTCCACCTCACTGCTGGGGCCTCCTACCTGCGTGCCCCTCACTCCACCTCACTGCCCAGGCCTCCTACCTGCGGGCCCCTCACTCCACCTCACTGCTGGGGCCTCCTACCTGCGGGCCCCTCACTCCATCTCACTGCTGGGTCCTCCTACCTGCGTGCCCCTCACTCCACCTCACTGCTGGGGCCTCCTACCTGCGGGCCCCTCACTCCACCTCACTGCTGGGGCCTCCTACCTGCGTGCCCCTCACTCCACCTCACTGCTGGGGCCTCCTACCTGCGGGCCCCTCACTCCACCTCACTGCTGGGGCCTCCTACCTGCGTGCCCTTCACTCCACCTCACTGCTGGGGCCTCCTACCTGCGGGCCCCTCACTCCACCTCACTTTCCAGGCCTCCTACCTGCGTGCCCCTCACTCCACCTCACTGCTGAGGCCTCCTACCTGCGTGCCCTTCACTCCACCTCACTGCTGGGGCCTCCTACCTGCGGGCCCCTCACTCCACCTCACTTTCCAGGCCTCCTACCTGCGTGCCCCTCACTCCACCTCACTGCTGAGGCCTCCTACCTGCGTGCCCTTCACTCCACCTCACTGCTGGGGCCTCCTACCTGCGGGCCCCTCACTCCACCTCACTTTCCAGGCCTCCTACCTGCGTGCCCCTCACTCCACCTCACTGCTGAGGCCTCCTACCTGCGTGCCCTTCACTCCACCTCACTGCTGGGGCCTCCTACCTGCGGGCCCCTCACTCCACCTCACTGCTGCTGTCACACTGTTTTCGTCCTAGGTGGAGCTGTGCAGACTGTGGGTGTTACCTGCTTGTAAATCCAACAGCACCTCCTCTTCCTGCCTTATCGGCGTTTCTCTGCTTATGTGTGCGTATCAACACGTCCAGTGGAGCTTTCAAAGCAGGCTGCTCCACATCCTGCAGAGGTACCAATGAGCTGTTCTACGTCACAAAAGACGTCAAGACGCAAGCGCGTCCGCCATTGTTGTTTACCTGGAGCGGCCGGTGATCGCGCGCTGTCAGTAATTCAGTGGTGCCACAACGAAGATTGTGTCGTTTCAATCAACTGGTTCAAACCTGTGTTCATTTATCAGGAGTGCAAAGCTTGGGAGGGTTAACCCGGCCTGCTCGACAGTGGAGAGTATTAAGTACCGCGCCTCATTAGTGGCGAAATTGGCCCCGTTTGCCCCGCAACAGCAGCACAGCAGCGGTCTCAACGGGCTCTTACCATTTCTCCTCCCCCTTGGTTCCCACGTATCGTTATGGGCAACCTGCAGAAGTATCACTCACATCACATCGAGCGAATATGTTGTAGTGTGATGCAATAAAAACATGCACCCCCCCCCCGTCTGAATGCCGTCGGGCCTCCCTCAGAGTGAGACTTGAGCTGTTGACACTGACGTGACCTGAAAAGAAAGACACACCCTGACAAGTGTAACACTGCATTTATTAAGCGTTGCTGTTTTGAGTTGAATGGTGAATTTGAAGGGTTTGTCCTGCGAGGTTTCATCTCAAAGGGTCAACTGACCCAAAAGGGGATTTTAGAGGGTAGACTTACCTGATTCACCCAAAGCTAAAAAGAGTCAAGATGAGACCGCTCTATAGTTTTCTAGGATAACAGTCCTTTTATCAAGCCAGGCCTATTTTGGGTCAGTTATGTTATCCTTTGAGGCAACTCTTTTTAGTTTCGGGTGAATCAGGTAAGTCTACGCTCTAAAATCTCTTTTTTCAGGTCAGTTGACCCTTTGAGATTAAACCTCGCAGGACAAACCCTTCAAATCTGCCAGTCAACTCAAAACATCAGTAAACAGTCCGTCACAGTCACACCGAGAGAATATGTTGTACGGTGACGCAATAAGAAGACGCAAACTTCCCCGATGGGATCGGGCCGTTCTACCCGTCCTTGGCTCGGTGCTGTCTGTGCTCTTACCACTGCCATGGCAGTAATTAGCCCCTTTACGAATGACAACAGCATCTTCACAACTCATCGTGGCGACAATCCATGAAAACATGCAACATTCGCAATGTTTTGATTTTGGCTGCAGTGGAGCCGTAATGGCGGCGGTCCAGTGACGTCACGTTACGTCTTACACGTCGCGGACGTGGTGGCACTTCGGTACGAGTTCTAGTCTGTGGGCTGCTCAGCTCTCCACCTGACACAGGGCACACGGTCTTAGGCCCACCTCTTGCACAGAAAACCCACCTCAGACCCCTCACCGTACTCTTGCAGGCAAACCCCAGTCCAAGTAATCCCGCTCCTGAGCCACTGTCTGTACTGCAACGGCAACGTGACCGACGCCCCCTAGAGGCCAGGATCAATACTGGGATGGCCTCCTGCCAACGAGTTCAGCTGCACCACCTAACCCGCGAGTCACTGGGGAGGACAGCGGGTGTAGTAAAGCTGATTCTCGGGAACACCCATAAGGCTGAAACCCCCAAATGAGCACACAGTCGGAGTCTGGACCGTGCATGGCAACGGCTGCCATGGTGTCTTTTAATGTCCACCGGTAGAACAGTAAGCAAGCCGAAAGCTCGCCAGGATATGCAAATTCAGTGAATGTCACGAGGAGAATGGACAGCATCGTCTTGCTCGCTCGTTATCTGAAGAGTACAGCACAGAACACCGCCCAACACCAAGTCCTGCTCAGGCCTCTCACGGAACACCAAGTCCTGCTCAGGCCTCTCACGGAACACCAAGTCCTGCTCAGGCCTCTCACGGAACGCCAAATCCTGCTCAGGCCTTTCACGGAACACCAAGTCCTACTCAGGCCTTTCACGGAACGCCAAGTCCTGCTCAGGCCTCTCACGGAACACCAAGTCCTGCTCAGGCCTCTCACGGAACGCCAAGTCCTGCTCAGGCCTTTCACGGAACGCCAAGTCCTGCTCAGGCCTCTCACGGAACGCCAAGTCCGGCTCAGGCCTTTCACGGAACGCCAAGTCCTGCTCAGGCCTTTCACGGAACACCAAGTCCTGCTCAGGCCTCTCACGGAACACCAAGTCCTGCTCAGGCCTCTCACGGAACACCAAGTCCTGCTCAGGCCTCTCACGGAACACCAAGTCCTGCTCAGGCCTTTCACGGAACACCAAGTCCTGCTCAGGCCTTTCACGGAACACCAAGTCCTGCTCAGGCCTCTCACGGAACACCAAATCCTGCTCAGGCCTTTCACGGAACACCAAGTCCTACTCAGGCCTTTCACGGAACACCAAGTCCTGCTCAGGCCTCTCACGGAACGCCAAGTCCGGCTCAGGCCTTTCACGGAACGCCGAGTCCTGCTCAGGCCTTTCACGGAACACCGAGTCCTGCTCAGGCCTTTCACGGAACACCGAGTCCTGCTCAGGCCTTTCACGGAACGCCAAGTCCTGCTCAGGCCTCTCACGGAACGCCAAGTCCTGCTCAGGCCTTTCACGGAACGCCAAGTCCTGCTCAGGCCTCTCACGGAACGCCAAGTCCGGCTCAGGCCTTTCACGGAACGCCAAGTCCTGCTCAGGCCTCTCACGGAACACCAAGTCCTGCTCAGGCCTCTCACGGAACACCAAGTCCTGCTCAGGCCTCTCACGGAACACCAAGTCCTGCTCAGGCCTCTCACGGAACACCAAGTCCTGCTCAGGCCTCTCACGGAACACAAAGTCCTGCTCAGGCCTCTCACGGAACACCAAGTCCTGCTCAGGCCTCTCACGGAACACCAAGTCCTGCTCAGGCCTCTCACGGAACACCAAGTCCTGCTCAGGCCTCTCACGGAACACCAAGTCCTGCTCAGGCCTCTCACGGAACACCAAGTCCTGCTCAGGCCTTTCACGGAACACCAAGTCCTGCTCAGGCCTCTCACGGAGCACCAAATCCTGCTCAGGCCTTTCACGGAACACCAAGTCCTGCTCAGGCCTTTCACGGAACACCAAGTCCTGCTCAGGCCTCTCACGGAACACCAAGTCCTGCTCAGGCCTCTCACGGAACACCAAGTCCTGCTCAGGCCTCTCACGGAACACCAAGTCCTGCTCAGGCCTCTCACGGAACACCAAGTCCTGCTCAGGCCTCTCACGGAACACAAAGTCCTGCTCAGGCCTCTCACGGAACACCAAGTCCTGCTCAGGCCTCTCACGGAACACCAAGTCCTGCTCAGGCCTCTCACGGAACACCAAGTCCTGCTCAGGCCTCTCACGGAACACCAAGTCCTGCTCAGGCCTCTCACGGAACACCAAGTCCTGCTCAGGCCTCTCACGGAACACCAAGTCCTGCTCAGGCCTTTCACGGAACACCAAGTCCTGCTCAG